>NC_056743.1:634624254-634786754 GCF_019279795.1 Protopterus annectens | reverse complement strand
TAGACTACTAGGCATTCAATACCCTATCATTCTTAAAAACACCGTCTAAAATTTTTCATCTCGGTAAAAATGTAATAATTTGTTTGTGTATCTGTTTTTGTGTTTGTTTATATCAGTGTAAAATCCTTTTATTTGTGTTTTAGTTTGTGTTTTAAACTGTAAAAATGTAACAGTTTGTTGAATGTCTTTTTGGAGATTTTCCTGAAATTTGTCTCTTCACTTTTCTTGTGTTCCCTACTTCCCTTACATGGCCTGCATGTGCTACCTCCCAAAGCATTCCACAGCTTCCTACTTCAAGTCTAGGAGGGTACAAGGGTGTACCAAGCCCTTTTGTTCCCACCTGCTTACTTCCCCCATTCAGTTTGATAGCCCTAATGATCATCATGTTTGATACTGAAGAAGCTTCTACTTTCAAAGTGCTCATGTTGTCAAAACTTCAGCTTGGCCAGCTAAGAACTTGGTTATATTCAACTGGACGTATAAGAGAATTTAAGTACCTTTATCTGCTCTTTTTTTAAAAAAATACAGTATTTAATTTGAGTGTTGAAGGAATTTTTAACTGAAGTTATTCTGCTCTTCAGTAACATGAACTGAAGCTAGTGTTGGCTGAATTTTGTTATTTGCTAGTAATTACAGGTGTGGGGGTAGCCACATTCTTTGATTTCCTGTCCTTGCATATTTAAACTGGTGCATGTGAAATAATTCCTGCTTTAAAACTTCACGCTTGGCCAGCTAAGAACTTGGTTATATTCAACTGGACGTATAAGAGAATTTAAGTACCTTTATCTGCTCTTTTTTTTAAAAAATACAGTATTTAATTTGAGTGTTGAAGGAATTTTTAACTGAAGTTATTCTGCTCTTCAGTAACTTGAACTGAAGCTAGTGTTGGCTGAATTTTGTTATTTGCTAGTAATTACAGGTGTGGGGTAGCCACATTCTTTGATTTCCTGTCCTTGCATATTTAAACTGGTGCATGTGAAATAATTCCTGCTTTAAAACTTCAGCTTGGCCAGCTAAGAACTTGGTTATATTCAACTGGACGTATAAGAGAATTTAAGTACCTTTATCTGCTCTTTTTTTAAAAAAAAAATACAGTATTTAATTTGAGTGTTGAAGGAATTTTTAACTGAAGTTATTCTGCTCTTCAGTAACTTGAACTGAAGCTAGTGTTGGCTGAATTTTGTTATTTGCTAGTAATTACAGGTGTGGGGGTAGCCACATTCTTTGATTTCCTGTCCTTGCATATTTAAACTGGTGCATGTGAAATAATTCCTGCTTTAAAACTTCAGCTTGGCCAGCTAAGAACTTGGTTATATTCAACTGGACGTATAAGAGAATTTAAGTACCTTTATCTGCTCTTTTTTTAAAAAAATACAGTATTTAATTTGAGTGTTGAAGGAATTTTTAACTGAAGTTATTCTGCTCTTCAGTAACTTGAACTGAAGCTAGTGTTGGCTGAATTTTGTTATTTGCTAGTAATTACAGGTGTGGGGGTAGCCACATTCTTTGATTTCCTGTCCTTGCATATTTAAACTGGTGCATGTGAAATAATTCCTGCTTTAAAACTTCAGCTTGGCCAGCTAAGAACTTGGTTATACTCAACTGGATGTATAAGAGAATTTAAGTACCTTTATCTGCTCTTTTTAAAAAATACAGTATTTAATTTGAGTGTTGAAGGAATTTTTAACTGAAGTTATTCTGCTCTCCAGTAACTTGAACTGAAGCTAGTGTTGGCTGAATTTTGTTATTTGCTAGTAATTACAGGTGTGGGGGTAGCCACATTCTTTGATTTCCTGTCCTTGCATATTTAAACTGGTGCATGTGAAATAATTCCTGCTTTAAAACTTCAGTTTGGCCAGCTAAGAACTTGGTTATATTCAACTGGACGTATAAGAGAATTTAAGTACCTTTATCTGCTCTTTTTTTTTTTTAAAAATACAGTATTTAATTTGAGTGTTGAAGGAATTTTAACTGAAGTTATTCTGCTCTTCAGTAACTTGAACTGAAGCTAGTGTTGGCTGAATTTTGTTATTTGCTAGTAATTACAGGTGTGGGGGTAGCCACATTCTTTGATTTCCTGTCCTTGCATATTTAAACTGGTGCATGTGAAATAATTCCTGCTTTAAAACTTCAGCTTGGCCAGCTAAGAACTTGGTTATATTCAACTGGACGTATGAGAGAATTTAAGTACCTTTATCTGCTCTTTTTTAAAAAAATACAGTATTTAATTTGAGTGTTGAAGGAATTTTTAACTGAAGTTATTCTGCTCTTCAGTAACTTGAACTGAAGCTAGTGTTGGCTGAATTTTGTTATTTGCTAGTAATTACAGGTGTGGGGGTAGCCACATTCTTTGATTTCCTGTCCTTGCATACTTAAACTGGTGCATGTGAAATAATTCCTGCTTTAAAACTTCAGCTTGGCCAGTTAAGAACTTGGTTATATTCAACTGGACATATAAGAGAATTTAAGTACCTTTATCTGCTCTTTTTTTTAAAAAATACAGTATTTAATTTGAGTGTTGAAGGAATTTTTAACTGAAGTTAATCTGCTCTTCAGTAACTTGAACTGAAGCTAGTGTTGGCTGAATTTTGTTATTTGCTAGTAATTACAGGTGTGGGGGTAGCCACATTCTTTGATTTCCTGTCCTTGCGTATTTAAACTGGTGCATGTGAAATTATTCCTGCTTTAAAACTTCAGCTTGGCCAGCTAAGAACTTGGTTATATTCAACTGGACGTATAAGAGAATGTAAGTACCTTTATCTGCTCTTTTTTTTAAAAAAAATACAGTATTTAATTTGAGTGTTGAAGGAATTTTTAACTGAAGTTATTCTGCTCTTCAGTAACTTGAACTGAAGCTAGTGTTGGCTGAATTTTGTTATTTGCTAGTAATTACAGGTGTGGGGGTAGCCACATTCTTTGATTTCCTGTCCTTGCGTATTTAAACTGGTGCATGTGAAATAATTCCTGCTTTAAAACTTCAGCTTGGCCAGCTAAGAACTTGGTTATATTCAACTGGACGTATAAGAGAATTTAAGTACCTTTATCTGCTCTTTTTTAAAAAAATACAGTATTTAATTTGAGTGTTGAAGGAATTTTTAACTGAAGTTATTCTGCTCTTCAGTAACTTGAACTGAAGCTAGTGTTGGCTGAATTTTGTTATTTGCTAGTAATTACAGGTGTGGGGGTAGCCACATTCTTTGATTTCCTGTCCTTCGTATTTAAACTGGTGCATGTGAAATAATTCCTGCTTTAAAACTTCAGCTTGGCCAGCTAAGAACTTGATTATATTCAACTGGACGATAAGAGAATTTAAGTACCTTTATCTGCTCTTTTTAAAAAAATCCAGTATTTAATTTGAGTGTTGAAGGAATTTTAACTGAAGTTATTCTGCTCTTCAGTAACTTGAACTGAAGCTAGTGTTGGCTGAATTTTGTTATTTGCTAGTAATTACAGGTGTGGGGTAGCCACATTCTTTGATTTCCTGTCCTTGCATATTTAAACTGGTGCATGTGAAATAATTCCTGCTTTAAAACTTCAGCTTGGCCAGCTAAGAACTTGGTTATATTCAACTGGACGATAAGAGAATTTAAGTACCTTTATCTGCTCTTTTTTTAAAAATACAGTATTTAATTTGAGTGTTGAAGGAATTTTAACTGAAGTTATTCTGCTCTTCAGTAACTTGAACTGAAGCTAGTGTTGGCTGAATTTTGTTATTTGCTAGTAATTACAGGTGTGGGGGTAGCCACATTCTTTGATTTCCTGTCCTTGCATATTTAAACTGGTGCATGTGAAATAATTCCTGCTTTAAAACTTCAGCTTGGCCAGCTAAGAACTTGGTTATATTCAACTGGACGTATAAGAGAATTTAAGTACCTTTATCTGCTCTTTTTTTTTAAAAATACAGTATTTAATTTGAGTGTTGAAGGAATTTTTAACTGAAGTTATTCTGCTCTTCAGTAACTTGAACTGAAGCTAGTGTTGGCTGAATTTTGTTATTTGCTAGTAATTACAGGTGTGGGGGTAGCCACATTCTTTGATTTCCTGTCCTTGCATATTTAAACTGGTGCATGTGAAATTATTCCTGCTTTAAAACTTCAGCTTGGCCAGCTAAGAACTTGGTTATATTCAACTGGACGTATAAGAGAATTTAAGTACCTTTATCTGCTCTTTATTTTTAAAAAAATATAGTATTTAATTTGAGTGTTGAAGGAATTTTTAACTGAAGTTATTCTGCTCTTCAGTTATTCCCACCCACCCGCCCTGTTTTAGTTTTGGTGTTAATCTTAGTGGCATTGAAACTGCCCGCCCCTCAGCCTGCCTCTGGGCCCATCTCATCTGCTCACTCAACTGAGTGCAGTGAGATCATATTCTGATTTCAGGCACTCCTACTGTGTACAAAGAGAGCATCTGGGAAATAGAAAAAAAAAATTAAGCTCATTTCCTGCCTTTCTTGTTAAGTGGTACAGACTATTTGTAGGCTTCTGAGCCCCCAAGCCCTTCTGTGTTTGAGGGAAGTTTTCTAGCTTGTTTTTTTCTTATAACTAGCCTGTTTTCTACTTTCAGCACTCAAATCTGTTTCTTTGATCTCAGCACTTGTTCAGAAAAAAAAAAATTCATCTGCTTTTACTGTACTTGTGTTTTTACCTACTTCTTTTTACTTTTGCATCATCTTAAAATACACAATTGTATTTATTACTGCTTGGTGTAACTCATTCTAAGCCTTTTGGTTTAAACACTTGGGCTTCGGACCAGTTAGTTGTTTTGCACTGAGAGGGTTTGTGGTCTGCACTGTTGTGGCAGAACAGGTAGCTTACATCCTTCTAGGTTGAGAACTGCTGATTGAGGGCTCAGTGTCTGTTATTCTAAAAGTGTATTAATTCTGGTTTAAGCACTTGGGCTTTCAAGCCAGTTATTTTACATTAAGAGGGTTCGTGGTCTGCACTCTTGTGGGAGGAGAGGCTGGACTCTGCCCTTCTGAGCTGGGAATTTCTAGTTAAAGGCTTATAGTGCATGCATATCTGAACTGTTTCTTACTGAAGTTGGAGCCTTGTTTGCTGTGGCATAGACTGGATTCGGGCCTGCTGAATCTAGCTTTGTTTGTGTAACTTGAGCACTAATCCAGACATTCTCTAAAGTATTCAATGGTATTTATTACTGCTTGGTTGTAACTTGATTAAAGTGTAGCTATCATTCAAGTCTTTTGGATTAAGCACTTGGGCTTCAGACCAGTTGTTTTACATTAGGAAGGTTTGTGGCAAGCACTGTGGTGGCAGGACAGGTAGCTTTCATCCTTCTAAGTTGGGAACTGCTGATTGAGAGCCCAGTGTCCAAGTGTATTAGTTCTGGTTTAGGCACTTGGGCTTCAGGCCAGTTATTTTTACATTAAGAAGGTTCGTGGTCTGCACTCTTGTGGGGAGAAGAGGCTGGACTCTGCCCTTCTGAGCTGGGAATTTCTGGTTAAAGGTTTATAGTGCCTGAATATTTGAACTGTATCTTACTGAAATTGGTTCACCTTGTTTGCTCTAGCATAGACTAGATCCAGGCCTGCTGAATCTAGCTTTGTTTATATGCTTGTTGTTTGTTTGCTTGTTATTTCCTGGAAGCTAATTCCACCTAATGCTAAACTTCTCAGTGCTTCTGTGGATCACTAGTGATATCTGCATTGCTTACTGTACTTATTTCCTTGTTTCACTTGAAAGAAAGTTACTGTTTGTCGCTTTTGCATTTAGTTACTTGTAAACACATTGCACTCAAGTTACCTGGCACTTGCTCACTAAAGCAATTATATAAGTCAGCACTAAAATTAAAAGCACTACACCCTCACTCCCCACTGGCCCTTGTTTTCACCATTAAGGAATTCCCAATATTATTCTAGCATGTCCAAAGGTCAGTTGTCAATCTTCTCTCCGTCCAGCTGGTGAATCTGGGAATCTTGAGGCAATGTTATAACTGCCTCATGTACACAGACAACCTCTCCTCCTCCCACATAACACAACACTTGCGAGATGCAGCTATTTAGCCAAACTGGAGGCTGAGCTCTCTCTCAACTCAGGACTGGCAAGACCAGACAGGAGGAGAAGGCAACTACACACACCACAAAACCAGCCTCACATAATGCTACCACTCCACTGAATCAAACACATAAACACACAAAGACATACTCGGAGGCTCTGAGTAAAAATTTACCTAAACAGCAGAGGCCTCCAAAGCAGACACCCAAACAACTGCTACCGACACCCCACAAGCAACACATAAACCACAAAAGCAGTGTGCAAAGCAGTCACAGCCCTTAAGGCCAAATACAACACCAAACATACTTGTCATAGGTGACTCCATAGTCAGACACACTGACGTCCCACTCACCAGGCTGAACAAGGAGAGGGTCACAGTAAGTTGCCTATCGGCGCTAGAATCCGCCACATAACACAAGCACTTTCCCGGGTCACCCACGGCAAGTACAAATATGACACAGTCATTGTCCATGCTGGTGTGACCGACTGAGACATACCTCCCTGGACTACATGAAAAGAGACATAGAGGAGCTCTCTGATTATGTAGCCCAGGCAGGTATGACCCTAACCCTGAGCAGTATCCTTCCTTCACCAAGAATGATGCCACAATATAGAGACAAGATGATCAGCTTTAACAATTGGCTTAATGTCTGGTGTCATTCAAAGGGGATCCAGTGTCTGTCTGCCTGGGATGACATGCTTGACAAGCCACGCTTCTCCATGGGATGGCTTGCACCTGTCACCATGGGATTCCGGATATTGGCTAAGGCTCTTGCCACCCCCATAGTGCCTTTTTAGGCAAGGCTCAAATTCTAAACCTACCACCCTAGAAACAAAAATGGGAAGAAACTGAGGGTAATGCTGCTCAATGCCAGAAGTCTAAATCTCAAAATGCACGCACTGAGGCCCTTCTCAGTATGGAGAACATCGATGTCTGTGCTGTAACTGAAACCTGGTTCAAGGCTCCTGAGAGCACCCCGGCACTATTAGGTTTTACCTCATATCATGCGTCCGCCCCAAAACCCGACCACACCACAAAAAGTGCTGAGGGGGTGTATCCATATTCATAAAGGATACCCACACCTCCAGGTTGGTGGCAACGCACGAAGCTTCGGAAACCATCCAGGTGCAACTAACCATAGGCAAAACTGCTCTACAAATTGTAGCATGCTACAGGCCACCCTCTCAAACTCAGGAACCCCACACAGCCTTCCTGAAGACACTTTGGAGGGTATAAATGTTTTTGGTAGAAACACACAGAAAATGCAGAGACAGTGATAAATTAGTTACACAGGCTAGCGCACTTTAGTGGGCAGCCTCCACAGTTAAATTAAACAAACAAACAAGCAAACTTTCGATCAAATTCAACTAAAATGTAACTTTAAGTTTTATATATATATATATATATGTGTGTGTGTGTGTGTGTGTGTGTGTGTGTGTGTGTGTGTGTGTGTGTGTGTGTATGTATATATATACACACACACACACACACACACACACACACACACACACACACACACACACACACACACACACACACATCATTATACCTTAAGGAGAAGCAAAGTTGGTTTTATACTGCGTTACTTGTTTTTTTTTTTTACAGAGAAGTTAGCTGTTATTTCTACACACAATATTTGCACTGTAAACAACTAAAATAAAGAAGACTTTATAATGTTGTTTTTGTTACTCCATCTAGCCTTTTGATTCCATTATCTAATTTGTCTGAAATTCAGAATCATTTCTATGTCCTTCTTACACTTTGCAGGACTCTGAGCTGAGCCTGTGTTTTTATTAGTATTTACTTTGTTTTCATTTTTCACACTGCCTTTATTTCTGAACCCCTGAACAACATTGATAGCTACCTTTTCCTAAGAGTTTTGTTTTTTGTGTTTCTTTCTATCCGTGTCATTTTTCTTTTTTAACTATGTGTAAATTATTAAATTGTTCTGTGCTTTCATCCAAGTGACGCCCCCAGGTGTATCTGCAGTTAACTCCTACTGACACCTCTAGGCATCAAATATTGCTTGTTCATATTTGCATCAATAATTCCAAAACCAGCCTATGTACAAGGTTTTAAAAGATTTCATCTTAAAGCTTACTCAATGGCAAACTCAACTGTGTTAATATATGAGCTCTGTCTAGTGCAGGCAAATAGATATTAACTGTTGTTTTTATGATATTAATTTTATATAGATATAATTTTCACATTTTTCTAAATATCTCAACAACCAAGTAACACAGACAGAACTCCTTAGCCCCGTATTAAAGCTCTCAGGTAGATGAATACAATGCTGCTGACACTATGTATGTAACTTGAGTGGTTGCTAAAATATTGTAAGTTGTTTACAAAATATTACAAATGTAAGTTACCGTGTTTACTGTGACTTATAAAATTTGGTTTAAGACCTAGAACCTAAAGAATACTACCACTATAAAAATAGTTTGTGTTGAAGCGTTTGCTATTTATACTTATTTCCCAACCCGTATGGTTCCAGAAATGTGAACATTTGTTTGAAATGTGAGGACATAATTTGATTCTGTCAAAAGGCTTAGGCTCCACCCATTGGAAGTTACAATGTAAACATCCTCAGCGCCATTGGAGTGAATGAGTTATTGTCATTCATTGCTTAATAATTCATTTTCCTGTCTGCTAGTTAAATTACAGATCAGCAGATTTCCCTGTTTTGTTTTATTCATTTTCAGTGTCAGTGCACACTGTGTGTGTAGTAGGGTACACACATTGTATACATATGAATATGTAAGTGAGCATTAGAGGGGTGATCCTTTACTTTGCCTGTTTCCTCACTCTAGTTTCTTGGCTTTTTTTTGTTCCCTTACTCTACTGATTGTCTTACTGCATTTTGAATTGTAATTAGTATTATTTAGGCATTTGGAAGGATACTGTATTTAGTCGTTATGTTACCCATCTAGGCCTTTATTTCCCTTTTTCCATTGATAACTTATTGCTCTGTTTTTGATGAGCTCTCAACAGTGGGTAGCAGCTGGAATTTCCTTCCTGAAATTTGTCTCTTCACTTTTCTTGTGTTCCCTACTTCCCTTACATGGCCTGCATGTGCTACCTCCCAAAGCATTCCACAGCTTCCTACTTCAAGTCTAGGAGGGTACAAGGGTGTACCAAGCCCTTTTGTTCCCACCTGCTTACTTCCCCCATTCAGTTTGATAGCCCTAATGATCATCATGTTTGATACTGAAGAAGCTTCTACTTTCAAAGTGCTCATGTTGTCATCAGATTACCAGTCAGGATACATATCAGTGCTATCTATTCTTTTTTTACGCAAGGTCATACCATGCAGGAATATCACAGCTGCCAAGATTTCAAAACACATGAGAAGCTCATAGCTTGTATCAATGCCCATATGTTGGCAGAGCATCCACTGTAGGGATTTGCAAGAGAATCTTTTGTGTGACAAAATTCAGGAAGGTAAAAGTTAAGGGAACATGAGGTCAGGCAGTGCCAAAAGCTTCCTCTTTCTAAATCTTCCATCACAAAGGTCTCTACCCCTTCAGTGGCTGCATATTCACTTTTGGCTAATGAGGCATCAGTTTTGTGATTCTCATCAGCCAATATCCGGAATAAAAGGCTAGAGAGGCAGTTCCCCAGCAATTACTTTGGGGGGCAAGTCCTGGAGTTCAAGCACTGCAAATTCTGATTTAGAGCAGACCAACCAGCCAATTCACATAAAGTAAATTCCTAAACCCCCTAGTGAGATTATACAGATTACACATAGACCAGGTGAGCGTCTGCTCTTTCCCTCGTCCAAGTCATTGAATCTTCAGTGAGAATTGAGGAGGTTCCTGCTATTACAGTCATTATCCATGAGCAATGGTCACTCCTAGGCCTCTAGGAATGTGAACAATCTTTAGCATCTAATGAACCTGCCTTTGGAGGCATTGGAATGTGCTGTTCTAGAATAAATTTTATACCAGTGTACAACCCTGTGCAGGCCTTTTTTGAGCCAACCCATACTTTTGGCATACACCAACCTTATTCTGGGGACCTCATGCTTGCTGCTCAGTAGCCACATGCCATCACCACTCTCATGAAGTATTGTGAGAGTGCAGACCACCCCTACAGGGGCTACATCACATAGCAAGTGTCCCTTCCTTTCAGAGTTTTCCTGGGTAGGGTAATCAGAGAAGGCAGTATTTTTTGCTGTGATGTCTGAAAATAAATCTGCCATTGTTTCAGAGACAGTAGCAGACATACGAAGTGCACTTAATCCCTATAAAACATGCATCAGGTAAACTAAAAATATGCGAGAAGGCATAAGCTTTTTTTTTTTTTTTTTATAAAATGAATGGGAAAGTATATGGTGTTTGTAACAAAAGATTATAACAGTCTCCTGCAGAGAAATACAACAGACATACATGTGAAATGTATGGCAAATATGAACTACAAACTGTAATTGCTCTACCCTTTGATTACAAGATCTCTGACTAACTTGTGCTAGGAAACTAAAGGCCACAAAAGAGCAATCAGAAAATCTTGTCAGAGGGATGGCTGGCCAAGATAGTGCAAATTCATTGGCTGGTAGATAAGAAACTCTGATTTATTGCATCTATGATTTCTGTATAAAAAGGTACAAATCATATAACTGAATGAACAGTCAGAAAGGAAAGGAAAAGAGAAGAACAGAAAGCAAAGCTACCTTATTGCTGTGGTATACAGACTTGTTTCTGCACTTGTTTTTGCCAGTAAGATGTCTGGAAATTTAACAAGTTTATATTAAGGGCTCATGAATTTTTGTAGTTCAGAACTAGCTAGGGAAAAAGTCTAGCTGTTGACAGATGTTTTTCTTTTTCTCAGTCTATTTGTTCAAAATTACCATGTGGAGTTTCATATTTCTCTTTTTTTCTTTAACTGTTAACTGTACTGCTTAACTAACTCTTTGTTAAGTAATTTTTATTTTTTCACTTTTAAAAAGTTGGCAGCTGCTCATCTATTTTTCTTATTTATCAATTGCAAAGAGGCTATTTATTATTAAATGGTAACAATCTGCTGTTATCTACCTCTAGTTGGCCAGACCTCTCTGCCACACACTAGCATTTGCATTTAAAATTATTTAGCTCATTAACAAGAGTGAAACATTAACTGGGAGGTCATCAACCTGGTAATTTGGAGTAGTGGCAGTTTCCTACCTTGGGCCAGGACAGAAGGCTGTAGTGCCGAAGGGTACCTCTATAAAGCAGTCTACAGTCCCTTTACCTTCTCTTCAAAACAGACCCATTTAATATTTGGGAAAGAAGAAGGATGACTCTTGGGTCATCTCCTTATTGAGATTGTCCTCAGTGATGCCATTTATGCAGAATGGAAGCTTCCAAATTCTGTTCTTGAAGCAGATAAGACACAAAGACTTTGAAAATGTGGGAAAGAGGGCATTTTCTTTGGCATTCTGAGCATCAGGGCCTTGAACACTCTCCAGTTCTAGTCATCTCTTCTATATGACACTCAGGAAAAGCTGGCAGAGCTCCTTGATTGTGGAATCAAGGAACCTCTGGTGAAGAGCCTTACAGCAGCTTTCTCAGTGGACTTCCACATTGACCACTATAACTTTGATATGCCAATGCCTTGACCAATGTAGCCTCATCTGCATTGTGGCTTCACCATGGCTCAGGCAATCTTCTTTCAGGAAAAGCTGAAAAGGCCATTTTTGTATCCTTTTTTGAGGAAAGGATCTTTTTGAACAAGGTTAGTGGTATATCTTTGAAAACCTGCTGAAGAGGAAACAGGTGTTGACCATTGTGTTAACCAGTCTTCTTTTAGGTCAGCCCAACACTCCAAGAATAAACGGCCATCTCATGGACATGGAAGAGCAACCACATATTGTACAGTCTTGCTGTTACTTGGATTGCTGGCAAGATGATGAAGAGGCAGACTTTAAAGGAGGACCTGAAGTAGTCCTTACAGTCCCACAGGACTGCACACCAGAAGGCTGGGTCTATATTACATAGTCGAAGTTTAATAACTTCGAACATGGAATGTTTGAACCATCCTGTTCGAAGTTAAAAAACTTTGACTATGGATAAAAAACAAAAAAAAAAAAAAAAAGAAAACAAAATAAACTGTTGTAAGCAGGGGTCAAGCCCCCCTGCACCCCCCAACTATTTAAGTATACCAACTCTGAGATTGCACCACATTGAACAAAACATTGAAATCCTCAAACTTCTGCAAATTCTAACTTATGGTCCCGACCATATGAGGTTCGAACTTGCAGAAGTTCGACTATCTGATAGGAACCCCAGAAGGCTCATCTCTGAGCTTCCTCCTGGTGGGACACCCATTACTAATAGTTCTTAATGGCCATGTTATGACCTCTTAGATTCTTCCCCCTGTTAAGAGCTTCCTTATGAGATTAGCCAGACTCCATGTAGGTCCTGGGCTCTAAATTACAAAGGGATCAAATAATCTATTCATCCTGTGCAAAGAGGATTACAACTTTATTCCCACTGCATTCTTATATCAGGGGCACTGGGAGTGGTAGTCTGTCTAATTCATGACCTCACTGACTTTAATAAGCACATCAGGCCTTTCAAATTCCAACTAGTTAAGTTTAATTTCAGTTTTATTATATATTTATTTTCTAAGCACTTAAACATACATCAAAGTAAAGTAATGGTTATAATGGCATAATAATGTTAATATAAAACATTTTATTTATTTAACACTTGTTAACCGGGAAAGTCCGACTGGAGAGAAGTCCTTTTTCAGCGGAGGCCTGCGGAGAAAAGCTCCACTTAAAAATAAACTAATACAACACAGATACAAGTAGAATATACTCAACACAGTAAAAACACAATTAAATATACAATATGGGACACTTAGTGTAGTTAAAACATAGTACTAGATATATTTTTTATCATTTGTGTTTATATGTACAATTAGTAAGAATGACACTCATTCTTCCCCTGTTAAGAGCTTCCTTATGAGATTAGCTAGACTCCATGTAGGTCCTGGGTTCTAAATTACAAAGGGGTCAAACATATTTACAGATTATCAAACTGGTAATCACAAATAAAACAAATCACGAAAGAAACGGCAAGCCTCCAGAGACCAAAACGCTCCAAAAAAGTAAATGGATGAACTCCAACTTATCTTAACGTAGGTTTATTAAAGAAACAAAACACAACCAACGTTTTCACCACTGTCAAAGCAGTAGCTTCTTCAGAGATGCAGTACAAAAAGGCACCACAATTTTTAAATGTTTGCTGTAAATACGCCCACTAAGTGCGTCACACTGCTCCTTAAAAAGGCAGTATTAACATTTAAACAATCAAATAGCGTCTTCTCACTTTATATTACTACAGACAACATTGTAATTTTTAAAAATCAATTACTTAAATATCTTTACAGATTATGGAAAACTATTTAAAGTACACATACTTTGAGTAGAATATTACAATAGACAAAGAGGTTATAAAACAATGGTAAGTGAAGCATGACAGTGAGATAGATTTAACAATTAAACCAAGCTGTCTTTAGATTGAAAACAGCCTGCAGAAAGTGAACCCACTAAATGTGTGATTATAACTCCCAAAAATCATTGTCCAAAAATATCCCAATTCTTCAAGACCATTATCTTCAAAGGCATTAGGTCCCAAGTAAACATGGAACTAAAACCTGATCTGTCTCACTACACCTACACAATAGCTGAACTTCACGTCGTTGGAATGAGTGAAGATAGAAATGCTCCAGATACAAAGACCACATTTCGGGTAAACATCTGGAAAGTGTCTTTGAAAAACAAAGAATGAAAACAGTAATCCACAAAGATTCGTATCCCAAAAAATGAACTGTAGAATGACACTCTCAAATGTACCAGGAAAGCATCTTCAAGGGAAAAATTAACAGGCACATAACTCTGAAAAGAAGATGGCAATCCACAAAAATCCACATCCTAGAAAATGGGATATAAATCCCCACACTTTTTAAGGTACTGGGAAAGCAGTTCCATAAAAAAGCTGACAAAACTTATATTCAAAGGCTCAGAAGTACAAGCTGAAACCAAACAGTGACAGTGCAACAATTTAGCAAGCTGTTGCAATGATCATAATGAGCAAAAGACCTGGCGACATAAGCATCAGGATTCCAACCTGCAGGATTGCAGAGCTACAGACCTGTTTTTGTGGGAAACCTTGGTTGTTCAGAAAAATCCTACTCTCATCAGGAGTAGTTCACTTTTCTTGGCTTTGGTGCTGTTCCAAAATCAGTATATTCATCACTTTGTTTTACTTGCAGTAGCAGAATCCTAAGGAAATAGTATCTTTCTTACCCTTAGTGTGAATTACTAACTCAGGTTTAACTTGAAGACGGCGTATGACTTCATTAAAATGTACCAACTTCTGGTAAGGAAAACCTAGATGTTGCTAATCAAACCTACCCATATGGATTACTAACTGCATCTTTTGGATCTTTTGCAAGCAGATGATAAATTACCCTTTGGTTAGTGTAGTCCAAGTCCACTTCACAAAAGGTGCGTCTGCTTCCAAAGTCCATTTCAAATGTTTGTTTACTGTAGAGGTCTGTGACGTATACACTTCATTGTCAGTGCATAACTTACCATGAACTACTGCTTGTTCTATAATCCCAGGATTTCGGACTCCTATCACTTTACTTCAGAGTGCTGCCTTTGTAGACTTTCTTTTTTGGCCTATCTGTTTACTGCCTCCCTTAGAGCTTGCTGGTTGCTTGTGATTGTTCCAGTCATCTACAATGAAACATCAAAGTAACCTAAAACAGTTACGTTAGTACTTGCTGTATTTGTTACATTACATTTGTCTGACTGCAGAAGGAATCAGTAATCAAACCTAGTCAGGCCTTATAAATACATTTAGCCTTCTATTTTCTTTTCCTAGCTGTATGTTCCCTCTCACCCTTCTATTTTCTTTTCCTAGCTGTATGTTCCCTCTCACCCTTCTATTTTCTTTTCCTAGCTGTATGTTCCCTCTCACCCTTCTATTTTCTTTTCCTAGCTGTATGTTCCCTCTCACCCTTCTATTTTCTTTTCCTAGCTGTATGTTCCTCTCACCCTTCTATTTTCTTTTCCTAGCTGTATGTTCCCTCTCACCCTTCTATTTTCTTTTCCTAGCTGTATGTTCCCTCTCACCCTTCTATTTTCTTTTCCTAGCTGTATGTTCCCTCTCACCCTTTCTACACCTGTTGCATTCCTTCCTGAATGTCCCTGTGGATTCCATCTCCACTTCCAATTCTAAATGTTCATTTTTGGGTCCACAGTCATTTGTCTTTGTCTGCACTATGTCTGGAAGTACAACGAGTTTATATTAAGGACCAGTAACTTTTGTATTCTGCATGAAGAAGTACTTTTATGCAGTGAGGAAGTCGCTAGTCTTTAGAAGCTGCTGCTTGTGTCTCCTTGTTCAGGATGACTGATTATATCTCCACAGTGGGGTATTCTACACCTATACTATACACCCTCTCTCTTCTGGTCTCTTGTAAGAAGAAATGCTTTTCTAGTTTCTGATAACATCCTTTCCCTTTCAGCCTATGCATTCTTCTGTTGGCTTTCAACTGGATTACTTCCAGTAGCCTGATGTTCCTTTCTTTGTGTGGCCTTCAGAACTGCACATACTGATTAATCTGTGGGCATTTGTTTTAGAGAGGGCCTTTTACATGTCATACTTATCAACCTCTCATTAAACCATATGTTTAAAACTCCCTCAATTTACCTTCTCAGATAGATACCTTTGTAACTCTGGCAAGTTTTATATTATAAGGTTTGCTCACTCTTGCTATTAAGCGAGAACCTGGAAAAATTTCAATCCCCCATAAACCATCAGAACACTGCTGTCTATGCAGAACAGTTCAAAGAAATGCTGTACAAGCATGCTAATAGCTGCAAAGGGGCAGCTGTACCCAACAGGAAAACAAGCCACCCAGGCAGAATCACAAAATCAATAGGCTGGATAACAGAAGGAAGAAAATCATGGCAAAAATTAGGAGATGCAGCACTCAGCAGGATAAAAGCACTCTCATCAAACTAAACAAACAACTCAGAGGACAAATAAAGTCTACCAAAGCCAGATTTGAGGTAAGTTTAGCCTCCCAGGGCAAGGACAACCACAAAGCATTCTTTAGCCATGTCTGCAACCTCAAAGGCAATAAACAATTGTGTGTAGAGCTAATTGAAAATGGAGCCACCTATACTGAGCCAGAAGATATAGCAAACCTCCTGGCTGATAAATTAAGCTCCAGCTTTACTCCTCTCTCCCCCTCAACCTTCCCTCAGGAAATATTATGAAATATAACTCCCCTTACTATCACTAGGGAACAAGTCCTAAATGCTCTCTCTAAGACCAAGAACACTGCATCAATGGGCCAGACAGTATCCCAGGATGCCTTCTGAATAGCATGAAACATGACCTATCAGGGCATCCAGAACTAGTATTTAACTGTAGTCTCCAAACAGGCTTTGTGCCACTTGAATGGAGAATGGCAACAGTTATCCCTCTGCACAAAGGTGGGCCATCTACAGACCCTGAAAACTACAGACCCATAGGTCTTACTAGTCTTATATGTAAAGCCATAGAAAAAATTATCATGGAGATGATAGAGATATAGTAAACCTCCAAACACTGGACCCAACCCAGTTTGGTTTCATCAAGGGCAGATCACGCCTACTCAACCTGGTGGACTTCTTTAAGAAGGTCACCAAACCAATGGATGAGGGCAAAACCGTTCACACTGCCTACCTTGACCTGACAAAGGCATTTCATACAATACCCCACTTGGGCATTGTTGACAAACTGAAGAGGTCAGGTATAAACCCTTATGCCACACGGTGGATAGCCAACTGGCTCACAGACAAGACCCAGGAAGTTAGAATTGGGGAGTCCACCTGTAAAAAGAGGCCAGTCACAAGTGGAGTCCCTCAAGGAACAGTCCTTGGACCGCTCCTTTTTGGCATTTACTTCTCAGAAGTCAAGGCCAATGTCAGTGCTCTCTGGCTGACTAAATTTGCAGATGATTGCAAATTAGGAGCTGTCATTGAATCTTACACTGACACAAATGTTCTCCAGGAGGGGCTGACACAGACAAACAACTGGTGTCAGAGCCATGGACTAAAACTAAGTGCCAAGAAATGCATTATAGTATCCTTTGGGAAGTCATCCATCCCTGGTAACTATCATATTGACAACACACCCTTTAGAGTTGACCCAGTAGTCAGGGACTTAGGGATACACATAGATAATAATTTAGCCTTTGACCATCATGTGTCTACAGTGGTGGAGAAATCATTCTATGTTGCACAACTGATACACAAAGGCATAGTATCTAAGTCCAAGGAAGTCATTGTTCCACTATATTCAGCATTTGACAGACCTATCATTGAGTACAATGCCCCCTTTAGTATGTACCTAACCAGGCATGTCTAACAATTGGAACATCCACAGAATTTCCTCACTAAAAGAATACAAGGTGTAAGTAAAATGTCCTTTGCAGACTGCCTTAAGGCCCTACCCATGTATCCTGTCTCCTACAGGTCTTTGAGGTGAGATCTATGCCTGGCATACAGCACATTATCAGACCCCACTCTGATGGACCTCCTGCATATCCACAAAATAAACAGCAGCAGAATTACCCATTCTAAAGACTTAAACCTTTCCTGTGATATAAATAGGGCCTAATGGAGAGAGAGATATGTATCCCAGAGACTACCCCCTGTCTATGGAACATGATCCACATCCATGTGAAGCAGAGTTCCTCTCTAACCCAATTCAAGTGCAACTTGGACAACTGGGTGGAAAACTGGAAATTCACCCTTGGTTTGGCAGCTATGTCTCTAATGGACCCTTTAACCTATAAATGGTTCATCTCCCGGGCATATGCTTACATTTATCAAGAGTATCAGAACTTGTCAGAGATTTTGGATGTATGGCTAGGCTTAAAAAGGCCCTTGTGGTTATTAGCCTAGTAAACACCTATGAGCCTATGAACCTATTGGTGGTCTGAACTGGGGATCATGGGGCTAGGCATACTCTTCTTGACCTGATGTGTAATTCCATAGTATTAGCTGGTAGGATTAATGTGTAACCCTGAGTGTGGGAACTACTAAGACAGCATCCTAAAGGAGTCAGTCCAAACCATCATCCACAACAGACCTTTTCAAAAATCAACTGGTATGGTGAGTACTCACATAATAATTCTTCTTTTTGTCCGTTCTGTTATCTTAATGTATCCTTGTATGATTGGTGGGTGATAATTCATTCACATTATAGTGACTGCCTTTTTCCCATTTCCATTACAAATCATAGTGCCGTACAGCAAGCTAAGGGGTTACCAGTATTATGTATATGGATAATAGTTTAGTGTCCATATTTTCCTAAACAGTAATTTTTGTTTTTTATTGGAAATTCTGCTCAGACAGATGATAGTTTCAGCATCTAAGCTCGCCCTCTTTCAGGTGAATTTACCTCCCACAATGCAATTTCAGCTCGTCTCACTTTTCGAAGTTGCATCTATTTGTCATCATACTGTGAGCTATAAGGACTCCAATAACATAAACACAAATAAGAAGCATTTATCCCATTCCCCAGAGATTGTATTTTATATACAAAAACTGAAGTCATCCAACAGTACATTAGGTTGTTCTAACATGAACATCTTAACTTGATGAAGTGGCATTCTATAAATTGTGATACTAAACCTCCTCTAACCCAACATAGGCAGACTCAAAGTTAAATTTAATGGCATGCTAGCCTTATCAGTTAACATAATTTAATATTAACATATCAATATATAACATATCAAACAGTAACTATACTTAGAGGAAGATGGCATAAAGTAAACGATTATTTAAGCAGGTAGCAGAGGACAACATTCTTTGTGAAGACCAACAAACTCCTACTGTGGACATATATAAAATGAAACAAATGAAAGCTCATGTTTGTCTAAAATGATGAAATTAGTCAAAAGCAGATACTTGGAAATTCCAAAACTATGTCATTAAGGGTGAATTCTGCAAACAGAAATTTGTAACTAGGTAGACAGTAATGAAATTATGTAGGAGATATCTACATCCCACACCTATATACAAAATGCACCCAAAAGACTAATTTATAGAAGGAGCACCGGGCAGCTGTCACCTTGCTCTAATATAACCATCTACAACTCCTCCGCTCATACAGCCCATGCTAGGTTACTAAATCACAGGGTAAGCAGTTGGAATTGTGTTCTTCAGTTGGCTTCCATTATTATTATTATTATTATTATTATTATTATTATTATTATTATTATTAAATATTTATTATTATCACCATCACTGTCACCACCACCACCACCATCATCATTATCATTATCATTATTGTGATGATATGGGCTAGTGCCAGCATAGCCAGCTGGAGTTCTGTAAAGAATGATATGTCCTTTGAATATCAAACTGAGTTATACAAGATGCTCGTGTTACAAATGTATTAGAACTGTATGACATTTGAATATCAAACTGGTTTGCACAAATGCTTGTGTTATAAATTTATCAGAACTGTATGGCATTTGAATATCAACTGATTTGAACAGATGCTTATCTTACAAATGTATTAGAACTGTATGGCATTTGAAAATCAGAATATGTCTGTAAAGCTGCTAGTTTTAACAAATGTATCAAGAGTGGGTCCTGATGGACAGAGAAGGGATTAAACAGCTAGCTTACATCTTACTTTAAGAAAAATACTGTTAATTGGACCACCTGTTGGGCCATGGAAGTGTTTATCTCACAGCTCTAAATAGACCCAGAGACAACATGTCTGGAAGAAGCCTTTGTTCACTAGGTCAGTAAAAAGAGGTAAAGCTCCAGGGCAATCCCATAAACAGTTACATGTGTATTGTAGCCATGTATGCTATATTCCTGTCTCAGCTTCAAAGGGGAATACTGTGAGAACCTAGAGTCAGGTGACCAGATGAAATCATTCTGTCAGCCATCTTGGAAATTATGTTTTAGATATTACAGTAGGAAATTTCTCAGTATTGAGTATTCTGTCTTGGGCCTGACAACAAGAAGGACTATTCACTATATCATCTGCTTCACTCTATTAAGTAAATAGGGAATAGTAATTCTCCTAGAGTCAGTCAGGAAAATATAGTGAAGCTTATTTTAGGTATTGTTTTTCCTTTATTTATCTGAGTCTGTCCATCAATGTTATTTTCAATATTCCCTGTGATTTGAACTCTGTGGTTTGCTATAAAATATATTCAGTATGTTCATGCCCTTTTATTGTTTATTATTAAATATATTTAAAACTTTTATTATGGCTGGTCATTTTAGAAAGTACTTAACCCTTGAGAGTGCGTACATTTGTTTGGTGACACTGTGTGGGCCACTTCTGAAGGTCTCACTGTCTTGTCAGCTACTACCATTTGCATTAGTATTAATATTACACAGTATAATTGGACACCCTTTGTAAGGGCCTTAGAGTAGCTGATTATGGAGTGTCTGATGGCAGTGATAACTATCTTATACTCTGGGTAGAAGGGGGCACAGCAGGTAAATATGTGCCAGCCTTTCCCAGGTGTGTGTGTGTGTGTGTGTGGAAAATCAAATCTCATAAAGTGTGTGTGTCAGCTACTTGGAGCAGGACACAAAGCACTAGTTTCAGAGAGAGGCAGCTGGAGGACTTGGTTTGGACACTCAGCTGAGGACCTAATGCTACAGCTATACCAGTGGGGGAGTCTTATTAGGGACCTGGAGAGAGAGACGGATAAAAAGAAATTGAGACCCCGGACTGAGTGTGTTCCCTTTGTACTCTTAAGGGAAATTGTACTTGGTGGCAGAGAACTGCATCTGGAAGTACTGAGTGTATCCATTTGCACTCCAAGTGACCATCCCTCTCCAGTGTCAGTGGTGATGATTCTGGCTCCTTGATCCATGGGTCAGTGAGGGGGCATCACATATTGGTGGCAGAGTGGTAGGATCATCACAATTATCATTATCATTCATCATTCAAATTTCAATGTGGTAACTGTTAGCTACACAGAACCATCTTTGGTAATATGTTTTGCTCCTCATACCATAGCATATCGTATCATATATCATATATCATATTGTATCATGTTCATATATTACATAGGATATCATATCATATTGACAAAATCTCAGATTGTGATTTAATTTTGAGTGAATGACATTTGACAAAATCTCAGATTGTGATTTACTTTTGAGTGAATGACATTTGTCATTCTGATATTTTAGCAGCACTTCTAAATCTTCTAAATCTCTGTGATTGTGTTCCTGCCACATATAGGTAGCAGCGCTTCCTGGCCCACTGCCAGCAGTGCTGCCACAAAAGATAGGTCCAATTTATGAAAGTTGTTCTGTTTTTTCAGACTTACTATCTTGTATCACTGTCTGTTTTGCAGTGAACCTCACTTTTACCTTTTGTACATCTTACAGTGGACCTACAGTTCAGATGTCCTTGTACATGTTCAGTTGCACTTTCAGTTTCTAAATGTACTGTTCTACATTTTACTTGTTTTCACGCTTTGTACATTAGTGCCCCTTGTACACTTATTTGCTTATTTTTTTATTTTTAACAGCTTTGTTGAATTATCACTTAAGACAAAGGCAAACATGCATTTGTATAAAAGAAAACAATCCATATTAACATGCTCCCAGTTACAAACATTATACATCACATATGTTCTTTTGTATAACTATCATCAATGCAACATTATAAAAATTGTTCAGCTCCTGCCTTCCTTTAAACCTCACTCCTTTTCTGCATATATTGTTCCTACAATTTCCATTTTTTTGTAATTTCTGCCTACCCTTTTTCTAAAGATCTCACTTCCAGTTCTTTTACCTCTGTTACAATATTCAATACTTGAAATACAGTTGGTTTTATTCTTCGATTTCCATTTTCTAGTAATCACTTTTTTGGCAGCCACCAGGCAATCTAGATCCTGTATCCCTGCTCAAATGTGTCATTTCCTTAGTTACAGTATAAACCCTTACATAACCCAGTGGATAGCCAGCTAGCTCATAAATAGGACCCAGGAAGATATAATTTGTGATTCCAACTCTACAAAGAGTCCAGTTACAAGGTTTCAGCCCTGGGACTGCTCCTGTTTGGCATTTACTTGTCTGATGTAAAGGCCAATGTGAAGGGCCTGTGGCTGACCAAATTTGCAGATGATTGCAGATTAGGATTGCAGTCATAGAATCCCCTACTGAAACTAATGTTTTCCAGGCAGGGCTGTCACAGATAAATAACTTGTGTCAGAGCCATGGGTTAAAACTAAATGTCAAGAAATGCATATTAGATTCCTTTGAGAAGTTATCCATCCCTGGTAACTATTATACTAACAGCACACCCCTAAGAGTTAATCCAGTAGTAGTCAGGAACCTGGGGACATGTGTAATCTAGCCATTGACCATTATGTGTCTGCAGTAGTGAGAAATGTATTCTATGTTGTGCAGATTATAAACAAAAGTATGGCATCTAGATCCAAGAAGGACATTGCTCCACTATATTTAGCATTCATCAGACCTTTCACTGAGTGCAATACCCCCTTGGTATGTACCTAAACAGGTACATTCAAAAATTGGAAGATACACAGAGTTTTCCTCAGTAAAAGAATACAGGGTGTAAGTAACATGTCCTATGCAGACCACTTCAAAGCCCTATCCCTCTAGTCTGTTTCCTACAGGCTGATGAGGGGATATCTATGTCTGGCATACAAGGGATTGTTGGGCCCCACTCTGATGGACTTCCTGCATATCTGCAAAACAAATAGCACCAGAATTACGCATTCTAAAGATTTAAATCTTTCTTGTGATATAAATAGGACAGACTGGACAGACAGGTATGTATCCTAGAGACTACCTCTTCTGTGGAGCAGGCTCCTCATCCATGTGAAACAGAGTTGCTCTCTAACCCAAATCAAGTGTAACTTGCAAAATTGAATGGTGAACAGGAAATTCATCCCTGGTTTGGCACATGGACACAGGTGGCCTACAAATGTTTCATCTCCCAAGCTCCTGATTACACTTACCAAGGTACCAGAACTTGTCAGAGATTTGGGATTCATGACTAGGCTTAAAAAAGCCCCAGTGTTCATTAGCCTAGTACACATCTATGAACCTGTAGTAAGCAACATTTTTTATAACTGACAAATATCTATTACTATATACAAATTAACTGTATGATCTTTAACATTTTTTAACTTTAGCACTATCTTATTTGGTATGAACAATTTATTACTTGGGAAATATGCATACTTTTTTATCTCACTGAACAATGTTTGACAGAAGTGTACATTTGTTAAACATAAACCTTTTATAATGCACAAAAAACAAATAGAAACCACAGTAGTTATCCACGGCTCCTAGAAGGCTGTAGGGTTCAGGTACACTGAGTATAACCACTATAAATGTCCACAACTCTTACGAAATGGAATAATTCCAGCGTACAAGATACATCCAACAATATCCAAACTGTAATATTGACTGTATAGACTGAAAGTCAAAGTAACGTAATAAAAATCACGAACGCAAACTCATATGGGCAACCAGGTTTAATTGAAAGTTAGCGCTTTCACCAACAGGCTTCATCAGACTTTAAAATACATAAAATTTATCACTCCATTCAAATAACACGCCAACATTGACCATAGGTTAAAAATCAAGTGACATCACAGCCTCATTTCTTATTAATGAACAATAAAAGCTGTACACATATAAAAATCCCTAGCACACAAAAACTAGGCTAAAAAAACTTAAAAGCATTTATGTGATATAAGAAGCATCCATGAATGGATAAATATAACAAAAAACATAAAAACAAAAATGAAAAAACTAATGCAAAACTAAAGAATATTAATTCCTTTTCCTAATAGATAATCTACTGTTCTTTAGAACAGGCTTAAGGGGGATCTTATCATTAAGCCCAGGGATAACATCAGCCCTGAACCTAATAATCCATTTTAATTCACATTCTTCAGTATAATTATTAACATCCCCACCACGTAAACTCATAAAAACAAAAGAATGTGAGGACCCATTAATACTATGATGTTTTGCTAGAGCATTAGAGGCGAAACCAATACGTATATGATAAATATGATCCCTAATTCGTTCACGCAAATAGGGTTTAGCTCTTGTCTGTCTTAATAGATCTACCTCAGCCATAGCTTCATTAATCTCCTTCTGGTTGTATCTACGTTGTATCCAAACACTGAAAAGCACTCAAAAAACCAATAAAATCCAGAAAGGAGTGCAAAATTGTCAAAAAAGAACTCCCATTGACTTCCGATGCTTTTAATGCATATTTAATAAAACAACACGAACCAACACATTAACGCTATTCAAACAATAATGACTCCAGGCGTTTTCATCCAAAACAAATGGACTTCATCAGACAACATTTAAAAATGAATTAGACATATATATACACTGGCTTGTATTATCCCAATAACCAATGAATCTCATAATAACAATTTGAAATGAACAAATCAACAAATGGCCTCATGTATATTAACAAGTTTAAAATCTTTGTTACACTGAAACATAAAATACTTATTCACATCGTTAATTAAACTGAGAAACAATTGACAATGACACATTGCAATAAATACAATTATTAAGTTAAAAATGTTATATGAAAAAATATATGAAAATATATATATATAGTAGCTGAATAAAGTGCTTGTGCTTATATAAATAGATATCTGTGTGATTCTATTATATTACATCCTCTGCTGCTTAAAACATGTATTACAGGTGTATTTCGTTTGCCTTAATTTTCAATAAGGAAAACTTGCTCAAGTTAATCCAAACAATGACAAAAAATCATTGCACTGAAACCTAAAAACTTTTATAAAAAATATATATATATAAAATATATATATGTGTATATGTATGTATTAAATTATTATTATTAGATAAAAGTGCTTGTGCTTGTGTTAATAACTTCTATATGAATTCTGTTTATATTACTACCTCTGCTGTTTAAAAATTGTATTGCAACTATATTTTGTTTGCCTTTATTTTCAGTAAGGAAACTATACTTAAGTAATCATTTAACCCAGGCTTTTTTCCTGCCTCAAGGTACACTTGCCACCACAGTTCTTTGCTTTCCAAAATCTCTTCCCAAATGCCGCCCCTGACATCTCTTTTAACTTGTTGAAGAATGAAAAAATAAAATTTA
This sequence comes from Protopterus annectens, assembly GCF_019279795.1. Classification (NCBI taxonomy): domain Eukaryota; kingdom Metazoa; phylum Chordata; order Ceratodontiformes; family Protopteridae; genus Protopterus; species Protopterus annectens. Next base: position 634,761,564 of record NC_056743.1, on the reverse strand, counting down.
CAACCTTTGCATTCCTTACTATGCTTGAATAAAGCATTTGTCTCTTTTCCCTTTTGAATATCATAGACATGTTCGTATACTCTTTTCTTTAACTCTCTTTCCGTTTTTCCTACATAATAGGACGGACGCTTATCACAGGTCGCCAAATAAACCACTCCTTTTGTATCACAGTTATAGCAGCCTTTACTTTTAATTAAAATGTCTCTACTTCCTAAAAAAATTTCACTCTTGTCACTAACATAAGGACATTGGTTACACCGACCACATCTAAAAGTTCCAACTTTTTTACTACTATTATTCTTATACATTACACTTTTCTTGTTTTTTTCCAACATATTCTTTATACTTCTAGAATTTCTATATATTATTTTAGGTTTAAATTTGTTAATTTCCTCAATGTCGGTCAGGGCTGCAAATTTATCACATTCTTTCTTTAAAATATTTCCTAACCCAAGATTTTGTATATTATATTCTACTATAAGGTTTCTTTGGAACTGTTCCTCTATAGTCCCCATCTTATTACATTTTTCACGAAATGTTTTAAATTCTTTCATACCTATAATGGGTTTAAATCTCTCTGCCCTGCCCATTTCCACTTCTCTTCTTATATTAGTCACAAAATTCTTTGGATAACCTCTTTCTGTAAACATTTTTTCTAATTTGTTACACTCCACTTCAAAATCATCATCTAGGCTAGTCATCCTCGATCCCCTCACAAACTGCCCCTTTACAATATTTCTTTTGCAGTGAAGGGGATGAGCACTGTCAAAATGTAAATATGAGTTGCAATAGGTGTCTTTTCTATATACTCTAGATACAAAGTCATATTGTTCATCATTCTTGACTAATTCTATATCTAGATATTGCAACACCTCACAATTCATATTATAAGTGAACTTGAGAAAGTTGGTAGTGTGACCAATATATTCCATGAATTCCATGAACCTTTCCTGTCCCCCAATCCAAAATATAACTATATCGTCAAGGAATCTTCTATACAAGATCCATTCCTTGCTAAATTCAGAATTCAAAACACATTCTTCTTCCCATTTGGACAAAACAATGTTGGCGTATGTAGGTGCACACACCGCCCCCATGGACACACCTGTCTTTTGTTGAAATTATTCTCCATCAAATAATAGAAAATTATATCTTAAAATAGTGTCCATGAGAGCTACCGAAAGTATTTTATCCTCTTGTGTCATATTATTATCCTGGAATATACATTCTTCAAACATATCCATACCACAATCATGTGGTATGCTAGAAAATAAATCAACAATATCTATAGTTATAAATAAAAGGTCAGTTCTAAAAAGGTCAGGGGAAAGTTGTTTTAAGAAATCCCACAAATCTTTTAGAATGATTTTATTATTTGTCCATATATGTTTTGTAGTAGTGTCAACGTATTTCGCCAGAGGTGTTGTTTTTGACCCTTCAGCCGAAACTATGGGTCTCAAAGGTGGGTCCAACCAATTTTTATGGACTTTCGGAATTCCGAACATTGTGGCTATTCTAGGTTTTGATACAGTAAGAAATTTGTGTAATTCAGGTTTTATTACACCTTCAAACATGAAGTCTTTTAACATGTTATCTATCCGTTGATAAGCTAAATTTACCTCATTCCTTGAAACCACTGTATATTTTTGTTCATCTCTAAGAATCATGTTCATCTTTCCTTCATAAATAATATTATCCATTATAACCATCCCCCCACCCTTGTCTGGCTTCATTACTCTAATAGTAGCGTTATTCATTAATTCTACTAATGCTTCCTTCTCATCTTTCTTCAAGTTATTATTAAATCTACACTTGTTCTTATTTTGTTTACATCTAATCTCTTCTTCCAATATTTTTTCAACGTTCCTTAGTTGTGGTAATAACGGTGGATTATAAGTAGATTTCTTTCTCAATCCTGCTTTATTATTTCTATATTCATTAACATTTTTCGAAGCTAACACACTTAGGTTGATTTTTCTCATAAATAACTTAGTATCTAATATCGTGGTGGCAGTATCTCCCTTGTAGCTAGGTATAAACTTGAATCCCTTACTGAGTAAATCAAAATGTTTTTCTTTTATATTAAAATTACCGTAATTATAAATAGAAAATTCTTTATAAGTGTATTTAACATTGTCAATTTTGATACCCTTCTCATCGATATCAGTAATAATAGCAGAGGGGTTGTTAATTAAAACCTCCCCCTCCCTCTCCCCCCCCCCCTCATATAAAAATTTCCATTTTTGTTTTGAGGCCTATAGTCTTCATCTGTTTCCCTTACCAGAGGAGGGAACTCTTGATCATACTGATAGTCATTCCTATAATCTATATGACTATTACTAGGTTTGTTCCATTTCCTATTGTTAAAGTTTGTATCCCATTTAGGGACAATGGGTTTGGGATAATTATTGCCAGATTCATACTCCAAAATGTCCCTATTTAATTTACCTAACTTCCGTTGCATGACCTGTTTACATTTATCATCAATATCTTGCCTAATTTTGTAATATTTTTGCCTTTCCTCTTTTATTCCATGTATTAGATCATTCTTAATACACCCGTCCAACTCATCAATCTCTTTACTTAAACATGTTAATTTCCTTTCATTTTCTTCAATAATTAATTTAACTACATCTAACCCACACTGATTAAACACTTTCAGTAAACTAGTGTGAAAAATAGATCCACATGAAACATTGTTAGGGTACTTGCATATTCGTAGTCCTTTAGGGACAATTTCCTTTTTCAAACATTCTAACAAATATGTATTTTCAATATTTAAAATTTTAAATTTAGTCATCAAGGCTTTGAGTTTGTCCAGTTTAACAACATAGGACTCCCCTTCCATATTTTTAGAGCCAGTATAGGTATCTATACCAAACACAACATTTCTTTTTAACCAGTCCACTGTACTAATATTGTTGGAAAAGACAGTACCTGTGCTTGAACCCATCGAAGTCGGCTTCTTAGGTTGAGCCCCTGCTTCACCATGGTGCTCATTCCTCACCTCAGCCCCTTCGGATTCAGCACCAAGAATATTCGGAGTCAATAATGGATTAAAATTAGTTCCCAAGCTGTTAGAAAAGTCGCCGGCATCGTCCTCGTCGCCCATAAGCTCCCTTTTCCGTTTATTTTTAGTAGTATTAAACAGCTGTGCACGTTGACGTTTTCCGCTCCACCAAACCTTGTTTGACTCACTAACAGTTTGTGGCAGAGGGGCGTTAGCAAGTCTATGAGTTCTGTCAGTTGGCCAATCAATTTCCTTGATTGGCCCAGCTATTCCTGCCCCTCCGAACTCATGACTCTCCGCTCAGTTTAAAGGATTTCTTCTTTGAACCAGTACGATGAAAACGAGTATCCAAACACTGAAAAGCACTCAAAAACCCAATAAAATCCAGAAAGGAGTGCAAAATTGTCAAAAAAGAACTCCCATTGACTTTGCACTCCTTTCTGTATCTACGTTGTACCAACTTGTCACTCAGACTATCTAATTCCTGTCGATACCCTTCTTCACCCGGGTTCAACCTCGAGGTCCTCATACACTGACACTTGACTACATTTTCAAAGACAAAACGGGGGTGCATACTCCCACGATGCAGTAATGTATTCCTATAACAATTCTTTCTATGTACTGCATTATTGAGCAGCCCATTAGCTAGTCTCTCAACCTGTACATCAAGAAAAGAAATATTTAATATAGAGTAATTAACTGTAAACTCCACGTATGGTGTAAATTAATTAATACATGACACAAACTCCAGTAGACTGGACTCATCATCCTTCCATATTAGGAAGAGGTCATCCACAAACCGCCTGTAGAAACCCAGAGATCACTTGAATGAGCTCATGTTAAACAACATTTCCTCTTCCCAACCTGCCATGACTATATTGGCGTAGCTATTGGCACAAGAAGTGCCCATAGCTATGCCATCATTCTGTATATATGTTTCAGAATTGAACATAAACACATTATTATGTAAAACGACCTCCAAAAACAAAGTTAAGAGGTCTATCTTCTTACTTCCTAAGTCCGAATGTCTGGACAAATAAGAATGAGTTTTAGCCACTCCTTCATCATTAGGTATCACAGTAAAAAGACTCTTCACATCCAACGTGACAAGAACATATGGTTCCACACTACTAACATCCTTAATATAGTTATATAAGTCCAAGAGGAACTGCTTGGTGTCCCTCACTATAAAGACATTCGAGTCAACAACAGATCTTAAGTAATGCTCTAAATATAACGAGAAGGGCTCTGTGACCCAACCCCGTCCAGCCACAATAGGCCATCATGGGGGGTTGACAAAGGACTTATGAACCTTAGGGAGGCCCTGTATGATTGGTATCAGTGGATTGTCAACCCTCAGAAACCTAAACAAATCAACTTCTATATCATAACTGCTCAACAAATCATTGAGCATATGATAAATATCAAAAACTTTTGCTGTTATCCCCTCCATATCAATACGGGTATAAAACCTCTCCTCTCCTAACATTGTCTCCATAAGATATACATAATCAACACTATCCAACAAAACAATAGGGCCTCCCTTATCGGCTGGTCTAACTACTATCGATGTGTCATCAATCAATTCTTTCAGGGCCTTCCTCTGCAAGTAAGAAAGATTATAATTCCTGGGACGTATTCTATTTCCACCACCCATCTGATGTAAATCATTTTCAACCAACTTAGAGAATGTATCCACAAGGGGGTGCAACACAGGAACATAAGTACTTTTTGGTTTAAATACCGGAGGATCTCCATTATTCAAGTTACACCAAAGTCCAATTTTAACTGGACATTGCGTCCAAATAGCTTAATATCCAAAATGGAGTCAGTTAGATTGCTAGTCACTGTGGGTATAAATGTTAGTCCTTTATTCAAGACCTGTTCTTCATTATTATTCAAAGCCCTGCTAGATAAATTGACTATTAGTGATACTCTGCCCGTTCCCACATCTTTTTCAAAGTGGGACCCGTGTGGTCTCCCCCTGACCCCTTCCGATACCACTCGGAGGACAGAGTGCTCCCATTACTGTCCCTTTCCCTATAGAACAGCAGTATATGAACAAAAGACACAGATCCTTCAGCAGAGGGAGACAGAAACGGAGGGGGTCAGGGGGAGACCACACGGGTCCCACTTTGAAAAAGATGTGGGAAAGGGTAGAGAATCACTAATAGTCAATTTATCTAGCAGGGCTTTGAATAATAATGAAGAACAGGTCTTGAATAAAGGACTAACATTTATACCCACAGTGACTAGCAATCTAACTGACACCATTTTAGATATTAAGCTATTTGGACGCAATGTCCAGTTAAAACTGGACTTTGGTGTAACTTGAATAATGGAGATCCTCCGGTATTTAAACCAAAAAGTACTTATGTTCCTGTGTTGCACCCCCTTGTGGATACATTCTCTAAGTTGGTTGAGAATGATTTACATCAGATGGGTGGTGGAAATAGAATACGTCCCAGGAATTATAATCTTTCTTACTTGCAGAGGAAGGCCCTGAAAGAATTGATTGATGACACATCGATAGTAGTTAGACCAGCTGATAAGGGAGGCCCTATTGTTTTGATGGATAGTGTTGATTATGTATATCTTATGGAGACAATGTTAGGAGAGGAGAGGTTTTATACCCGTATTGATATGGAGGGGATAACAGCAAAGGTTTTTGATATGTATCGTATGCTCAACGATTTGTTGAGCAGTTATGATACAGAAGTTGATTTGTTTAGGTTTCTGAGGGTTGACAATCCACTGATACCAATCATACAGGGCCTCCCTAAGGTTCATAAGTCCTTGGTCAACCCCCCATTACGGCCTATTGTAGCCAGATGGGGTTGGGTCACAGAGCCCTTCTCATTATATTTAGAGCATTACTTAAGACCTGTTGTTGACTCAAATGTCTTTATATTGAGGGACACCAAGCAGTTCCTCTTGGACTTATATAACTATATTAAGGATGTTACTAGTGAGGAACCATATGTTCTTGTCACTTTGGATGTGAAGAGTCTTTTTACTGTGATACCCAATGATGAAGGAGTGGTTAAAACTCATTGTTATTTGTCCAGACATTCAGACTTAGGAAGTAAGAAGATAGACCTCTTAACTTTGTTTTTGGAGATCGTTTTACATAATAATGTGTTTATGTTCAATTCTGAAACATATATACAGAATGATGGCATAGCTATGGGCACTTCTTGTGCCAATAGCTATGCCAATATAGTCATGGCAGGTTGGGAAGAGGAAATGTTGTTCAACTTGAGCTCATTCAAGCGATCTGTGGATTTCTACAGGCGGTTTGTGGATGACGTCTTCCTAATACGGAAGGATGATGAGTCCAGTCTACTGGAGTTTGTGTTATGTATTAATTCATTGGCACCATACTTGGAGTTTACAGTTGATTACGCTAGATTAAATATTTCTTTTCTTGATGTACAGGTTGAGAGACTTGCTAGTGGGCTGCTCAATACTGCAGTACATAGAAAGAATTGTTATAGGAATACATTACTGCATCGTGGGAGTATGCACCCCCATTTTGTCTTTGGAAATGTAGTCAAGGGTCAGTGTATGAGGGCCTTGAGATTGAACCCAGGTGAAGAAGGGTATCGACAGGAATTAGATAGTCTGAGTGACAAGTTGGTACAACGTAGATACAACCAGAAGGTGATTAATGAAGCTATGGCTGAGATAGATCTATTAAGACAAACAAGAGCTAAACCCTATTTTTCTGATAGGGGTATGGATGTTGAGGCACAACCAGAGAATGGACAGGGCCAGTTTTTGAGAATGTCGATGTTTTATACGTCTGATGTAATCGAGATTAGGAGGGTCATAGAGAAACATTGGGGGACGTTGTTGTTGGATGAACGTTTGGCAGCAATAGTTGGTCCCAAGCCTAGTTATTCTTATAAGAATAGGAAGAACTTGAAACGGTTGCTATGTCATCGTTCATTGGATAGACGTAATGTTGATAGGTTGGACGTTCAGGTTAATATGGAACCCTGTGGTAATTGTGGACAGTGTTCTTTCATTGACACTGATTGTGTTTTTACACATCCAACCACAGGGGTAATATATACCTTCCACACCAATACAAACTGCCAGAGTGAGAACCTAGTCTACCTTGCTAAGTGTGTTTCATGTGAAGCTTTTTATGTTGGTAAGACCAACAGAAAATTGTGTGAACGAATTAGGGATCATATTTATCATATACGTATTGGTTTCACCTCTAATGCTCTAGCAAAACATCACAGTATTAATGGGTCCTCACATTCTTTTGTTTTTATGATTCGACAGTCTATTGAGATGCGTTTACGTGGTGGGGATGTTAATAATTATACTGAAGAATGTGAATTAAAATGGATTATTAGGTTCAGGGCTGATGTTAGCCCTGGGCTTAATAATAAGATCCCCCTTAAGCCTGTTCTAAAGAACAGGAGATTATCTATTAGGAAAAGGAATTAATATTCTTTAGTTTTGCATTAGTTTTTTCATTTTTGTTTTTATGTTTTTTGTTATATTTATCCATTCATGGATGCTTCTTATATCACATAAATGCTTTTAAGTTTTTTTAGCCTAGTTTTTGTGTGCTAGGGATTTTTATATGTGTACAGCTTTTATTGTTCATTAATAAGAAATGAGGCAGTGATGTCACTTGATTTTTAACTTATGGTCAATGTTGGTGTGTTATTTGAATGGAGTGATAAATTTTATATATTTTAAAGTCTGATGAAGCCTGTTGGTGAAAGTGCTAACTTTCAATTAAACCTGGTTGCCCATATGAGTTTGCATTCGTGATTTTTATTACGTTACTTTGACTTTCAGTCTATACAGTCAATATTACAGTTTGGATATTGTTGGATGTATCTTGTACACTGGAATTATTCTGTTTTGTAGGAGTTGTGGACATTTATAGTGGTTATACTCAGTGTACCTGAACCCTACAGCCTTCTAGGAGCCGTGGATAATTACTGTGGTTTCTATTTGTTTTTTGTGCTTTATGTGATTTCTACCACAGACGTTTTTACTGTTTGGTGATGTGTTTGGCTTCTTTTTTTTATTATAAACCTTTTACAATAATGAGAAATACTTGTTTTCACTGATAACAGTTAAAACAGCACTTATGAAGAAGTGTGTTGATGATAGCAAATTCCTGTATAATACTGCAATATACTTGTTTAACCTTAAAAATACTTGTTTGTTGCTAGCAACCACTTATACTCTGTTAAAATATATTGTATTAAAATTCAAACTTTCAAAATGAATAATATTTGTGTTAATTTTGACAAATGTTAACAGTGATAAATATTTAGTTTAACACTAACAAAATATATTTCTTTAATTAAATCAATTTTTAATTATATAAACCTTTTTCCTTCTTTTTTAGGGTTATTTTTTCTCTACACCTGCTAATAATCAAGTCTCTGTAAATCAGACTTAAGCCCATTCACTCCCTAATGGTAGGGATCCACCAAGATCCACTGGGGTGAGAGCCATTGTGAAGGGTCATCATCAAGGCAGTCATGAAGGTTACTTGTGTCCTTGTTGGCATCCTGGCAATATGGACATATTTACTATTTATCTGTGTTATTTATTTTAAATTTGTTAACCAGAGTAGAGCACTGATCACACTGGACCCATTTCCAGGATCAGCCCAGGGAAAAACACCAAAACTATACAATAATAACATAAGAAAAACACCAAAACTACACAATAATAACATAAGAAAAACACCAAAACTACACAATAATAACATAAGAAAAACACCAAAACTACACAATAATAACATAAGAAAAACACCAAAACTACACAATAATAACATAAGAAAAACACCAGAGCTACACAATAATAACATAAGAAAAGAAGGGAGAGAGTCCCCCAGCTTGCGACCAAGGATTAAGAAAGCATGGTCTGTGCAGTGAAGCCTAATTTGGGGGCTTAGAGGAGAGGACATGAGTGTGTAAGATGTCTAATGTATGTTGGTGCCTCTTTGAATATTCTGGAAGCTGGTGGAGGGAAGGTACGTTTAAATAGTTGAGAGGCAAGTAGAAAGTCAATACATTGTTTCACAGGTAGCCAGTTAGCTTTTTCAATTGTTTTTCAGTGGTGTTCATTTCTTGGGGAGAGAGTGATGAATCTGTAAATGGTATTTGAAATGGACTGAATGGTGGATACATGTTTGTCTAAGCTGCAGCAGTTAGTGAAAGACAGCATTCTACCTGAGCCAGTTACATATGGTATTTCTACATTGTCTGGATAGAAAAGGAGAGATCCAATTATCCCAGAATAGTAAGAGAGTTGATATGTGTGTGTGTGTGTGTGTGTGTGTGTGTGTGTGTGTGTGTGTGTGTGTGTGTGTGTGTGTGTGTGTGTGTGTGTGTTTGTGTGTATAGTTCAGGTGTAGTTCCAAATTTAGGAAAGGGTCAAACTAAATCCCTAAGTATTTGAATGAAGTGACATTTTTAATAGTGTTATTAAGATGGCTGAGGATTTTTAGAGGCTCAGAGATAGAAGTGAGCATTTGCCTGGTGATAAATAGCATTGTTTTATTTTAGAGGAGTTTAGCAGTAATTTTTTTTATAATTGACCCATTTAATAAGGGTCTATATTAGATCAGTGAACGCTTAAACAAGCGAACGCTGATTGATTGACCTTATTTAAGCGAATGTTCAAAATATCGAAGCAACAGAAACCCACATTTTTTCCTAGGGAAAGAATTTGGTTGTCTGTTTCTGTTGCTTCAGTATTTTCAGTGCTGTGGTAGAAAGTTACAGGTCAGATTCAGGTAAGTGTGTGATAGTGTGGATGTGAGTGTTAGGGCGGGTTAGGTGAGTTAGGGTTAGGGCGCGGGTTAGGTATGTGCGCGATTGTGTGGACGTGAGGGTTAGGGCAGGTTTATGTGAGTTAGGGTTAGGGAGTGGGTGAGGTGAGTGTGCGATAGTGATGGACCTTAGGGTTAGGGTTTGGGTTAAGGTAAGTGGATAGTTAGTGGTGTGTGCATAGTTTAGTGTAGGGTTAGGTGTCAGATTTTAGGTGTATGTGTGTGGATTTTGGTTTGTTTGGTGTGCTTGTGTTGTGTGTATGTGTTTTGGATCAGCGATTGTTTTCTGTAGGAATAAAATCGCTGATCTGACAGTTCGAGATTGTAAGCTTTCGCTTACATAAGGTCGATCAATTAGCGTTCACTTTTTTAAGCATTCGCTGATCTAATATAGTCCCTTTTTTAAGAGCATGAAAATCAGCCTGAATTTCGAGTTCAAGAGAAGAGACAGAATGGCTGTAGTGGAATAGGGCAATGTCATCAGCATAAGGCAGGAGTGGAAGATGGGGTAAGTCAAAAGGTTGAGTTTGTTAATGTATATTTAGAAAAGAGGAGAGGTGCCAGAGTAGGCCTTTAGGGGACACCTTCCTGCAGCAAGACTGGTGAAGACATTGATAAGATGAAATTCACTGAGAAGTGACAGTTCGCAAGGTAGTTTTTAAACCAGGGCAGTGTGTCATCACTAATGCCTACTTCAGTGAAATGGTCGAGAAGAACTGAGTGATCGACAAGATCAAAGGCTCTGGTAAGGTCAATAAAAATGGCTCTAGTAATTAGGCCTTTGTCCATTCAAAGAAGAATGTTGTTGCTGAGTGTCCAGATTGCTGTGGATGTGCTGTGACCAGAATAAATGTCATGCTGTGTTTGAGAGAGAAGTGGTGCTGCTTCATGCCGAGTGAGTTGCTAATAAAGACATTTTCCAAACCAGAGAATACAAATGCAGCAAAAGTCTGATTTGATTGGAGAGACTGGTTTTCTTAGGGAGTGGTTTTATGATTGCATTCTTCCAGATATTAGGCATAATATTAAGTGTAATGCCACAGGTCGTAGATGTGTTTCAGTGGGGTTATGATGTTGTCTCTCCAGTAATAAATAAACTATATTTGAAGGTTGTCAGTACCATGGGGGCTATCAAGTTTAATATGTTCAAACAGAGGGTAGATATCCTTGGATGTGATAGTTCTAAAGCAGAATGTAAGGATGTATGGGTGGTAGCTCAGGGTGTCAGATGCAGTTTGGGAGTGGCTAGAGAAAGGTCCAGGAAGAATGTTATTTAATGCAACCCTTCACCTGGGCAGGTGCAAGTGTTATCTGTAGCATTTTGGGGGCCATAATGCCTTCCCTTTATGCAAGTGCATGGTCTTGAGCACTTAATAAAGGAAGACTAAAGCCAACTGGCAGGTTGATCCACCACACAACTGCACCAAGATTAGGTGCTTGCCTCATTCCTCAGAAAAACATCTACAACTCACACGTGACTCTGTCCCCATCCCATGATGGGTATAACCATGCTCCCTACCAGCTCAAAAGCCAAGGTGCCATTTAAATTTGAGTCCTATGAGTAGTAATCAATGCCTTATCCCTGTATAATACAAGAACTAGCTGCCTTTTTCCTTCAGCCATTTGGAGAATCATGACATACATACATGGCATAGACAACAGCTTGTTTTAAGCCAGACACCTGCTTGTTAGCACTGAGAGTTTATCTTTCATGGTTATTCTTAAATTTAACAACATGAAGTGTCTTACATTATTAGCTAAACTGATGTTTAATAGTAGGACATCTGCTTTACAAGTTTAATTGTGAGCAATAAGCTAATGTTATAAGCACATAGTACTGCTCTTTCAACTGATCTTGAAATTAACTCAAAAGAAAAAACTTGGTAGAAACATATGGTGGTTAGAAGTGAGTGATGTAAACACATTAATTCATGTCATTTTTTTTTCTTAAGCAACTATCCCTTTTTTCTGGCTGAGCTGTACTCTCAAGGAATTTAAGCTGCAAGTGAATTTCTTCTCTCTTCTCCATGCTCAAGCTAACTGTAAGCTCTGTTACATAACCAATTTAAAACAAAAGGCCTTAGCTTAACTGTCTCAAAAGCAGCAGCATTGCTATGGCAACAAATCAATTGAGCTGCATCTGATCTGCATCTGTGAAGCAAAAGAAGCCTCAAAATCCCAAATACACCAAACATTGCATTGCATTGCATAGTAAATTGGTGTTAAAGCCATTGTCTTATATGAATATTTTGTATAACAAAAACAAATAATAACATTTTAAAGTAAAACAAATTACATAATAATATTTTATGTTATGACTTCTATATAACAAATAAATGACATATCCTTTTGTAATGCCTGTCTGCTCTCACTCAAGAAAACTCATTTAACCACTATTAGATAAGTACACATCATACCTCTCAACCTCTTAGAGCAAGAAATCTGGACAAAGCGCGACAGAATGGGGGACAAAGGCCCAAAAATAGGGACATATTTTAAATATTGCTCTTACAAACTTGGTAGAATAACTGGGTTTGTTTTAATGTACATTTTCTGAAGGATTTGAAGTCTGAAACTCAAATGTATGTCATTATTTAGTGACCTTCCTAGCAATTTGCCAGAAAACCACAAATTTTATGAGGAACAGACAAAAAATGTAAACCAAAAATCTGGACATTCTGCGAAAATCTGGACAGTTGAGAAGTATGGTACACATTTATAAATAAATTACTTCCTTTATCAATAGTAATGTCTTTTATACATCTGTACTAGATAAATGAACAAATAACTGCATATTGACTAATCAAACTCCTAAACTTTTATGCTGCACTATACACCGTAATATCTCCATACTCATTGAAATAAATACCTATTATAAAACTCAAATATTCCTAACATACTTACAGCTATATTTCTTATTAAGTTTAACTATCTTTTAAATAACTTTTATTGATGCTATTTAATCTTATACATATTTAGAAACAGTTCTGAGGACACAAGGCTTTCTTGTTTCTTCTTTATTTTGATCTTTTCTTTATTTCCCCAGTAACTCTCTTATACTGCTCTGGGTCACGATCAGTAGATCTCTTATTTATTCATTTATTTTTTTCATTTCTATAAGAAGTCTACCAGTACTCTTCTACTTTATCAGAGCTTATGACAAAAGTTGATATCACAACTTCTAATTATTTTTCTTTCTTCCTTGAGAATACGTCTTCATCTTCTCCATTTTTTCCCACTTGCTACACTATACCATCTGTCTAGTCTTCCACTTGATTGTAGAAGTCTTCTCTTGTTTCTAATGATTTTATCCAGCATCTAATTTAATTTAATTAAGTTTTCTTTTCCCTTAGATATATGAACTGTTGATGTGCTCCTATTCCGGTATGTTCCCAAATTATTTTGAAGCCCTGACTTGTGTTTTTGTGTTTTCCTTCGGTTTAACTGTTTGGTGAATTTGAGTTCTGTCACTAACTATTCAACTCTACTTTTAACAGAATCAGTCAGATCATTTTTGTCAAGACCTTTTTGTTTTGTAGAATTTTTCTTTCTTCATTTTCTGAATGAAAGAACAGTCTTCTACAATCTTGTTGCAGGATGAATAAAGGAAGTAGAAACATTCTTTTTCTATAGCTTTTGATCTAGATGAATATATTTTGCATGGCACAAATAACCTTCTTTGATAAGCTGCCCATATATTTCTGCATTTTATTCCCATTCATTTGATAAATTCTCGCCAGCTGTTCCTTTAAAAATAAACTGTAACCAAATAAGGCATGACTTGGACTGTTCTTCTTGTTTGGTAATTGTAATGCTTTTAACTCCAGTCTTCCAATTACCAACAATCTATAATATGTCCAACATCACCTCTTTCATAAGAAGGTGAACTGTATTATTTATTTCTTCTGGAGTGCCTGTTAATTACCTTTAAATTTTGACAACTAGAGCACTTCTCAAAATCATCTAATTTATTCTTATGTTTAGCTATTTTATATAAAAACCTTTCTTATCAGAGTAAATGTAGATGGGATAGAAGTGATGTCAGAGTTTACTTTGCTTGCTATTGCTGTTTCATTGAAGTTCTGTAGTAATCCTTCAGTTTAGTTTCTTCAAAGATTAACTTTTTGAATAAAATAATCAGTTATCATATTCACATTACTTTTTGAAATGTATCTAAACCAGTTTCACTTCCCTTGTATTCAATGGGTGTCATTCCACAGACTTTCAAACCAAACATAATTATTTCTTCAATTGATTTAATTCCTAACAGGAGAGCAGTAGAACTATGCTGTCATCTTGTTGAAGGTCAGGCTACACCTATTGTTTGACTATACATATTTACACTATACACTTGAGTAATCAGGTTTCATGCTGCAATCTACAAGCAGCTGAGTTTAGAACTCATACATTTTGGTGCTTGTAACCAAACCATGGCATTCACATATCAGTGCATGGCATTTAATAAACATACTTACTCTCCAGGGACAGATGTACAGATACCTTTTTAATTTCTCTGAAAAACCAAGCCAATAATCTGTGAAAGGCTGAATTATTGTTTTCATACAGGTGTGACACATTGAAAGACATTGCAAAGGACAGTTGTACATATCAGCTAATGCATTTTAGTAAGTTATTTAAATGCTGGTAACTGGAAAAGGTGTACTGTAGTGTGTCTCTTCTCTCTCTCTCTCTCTCTCTCTATATATATATATATATATATATATATATATATATATATCAGTGAAGTAGAAGATGAAGCGATCGATGGTGGTGTGCCCAGCAAAATCGTACTTCAGAAAATGCATGACATGCCACCTATGAGTAACTGAAGGACAAAGTGACTCGTGGCCCTGAACGTGAAGTCTGCCTGCTAGAAAGTGGAGGAACTTACTATGATTTTATTATTTTATTTATATATTTGCTATGGCAAGAAGATATAGCCATATCTCTCACCACAAAGCACAGCTGTTGACGACAGTTGCACATGTGAGTGGGGGGTACAATGTTGTGTACATCCTGTCTGTAACTGGCCATACTGGGAAATATAGTGCAGTGCCAGTCCCTACCCCTAATAGCTTTAAAAATGTGCCCTAAGTGCCAATATGCAGCCATGAATGCAGTAATATTTGATGGGTGTAAATACACAGCTCTCCTTTTCTTGTGTAAGGAGCACAGATTTCTGGTGACAGGTGGTCAACTTCTAGGTTTTCAGCTAGGTTTGCTTGGGTATTACAGTTTATGATGTTTTTTTCCCATTAATGTCGTATAGGCAACTGGAGTCTGTATATTCTGTTAAGGTTATTCTGATCCTACCTTAAATGACCAGCACCATCTGATAATTTTTGAAGAGACTGATTTGGAAACCGGTCATCTTATATTCATCATACAATATACAGCCTATATATATATATATATATATATATATATATATATATTGCTTTTTTTGAGTACAGCATTTACTAATATGTAAATATATGCAATCAGATTATATTCCCCACTTTGTGATTTTTCTACCAGTTAATCTGACTAAGTAGTTTGCTTAATACTTTAAGTGATTATTCTCTGTTGTGAGAGTAATGTCTCCTGCCATGGAAATATAATAAAATGCTTAAATCAAAGTGTTATTACTTTAAGTACAGAAAATATAACAATCTATTTTAATTCACAAGACCTCAGCAGTAAAAAAGGAGAGAAATAGAGCTACTTTTAAGAAATCTGAACTTGGGCTAAAAATACTATTATTATTATTATTTTTTGTTTGTTTATTTATTTATTTATCTGTTTAATTTTAAGTAAAGCTCTTCAGAAAGTGTCAGCTGTTGTTTAATTCCAATCACAAAATGATCACACTGCTATCATTTCCTCTTCTCTGCTTATAAATTCAGAAGTTCCTCATGAGCCACTCTTTGGAAAATTTGTCAAGGTTTTTCCTTTATGCCTGGCCTCACATACACAGATGAAGTGTTTATCTCTAACTCCCTTCCTCCTGATTTCACAAGACGAGCCTGGCACATATCACCAGCATCAGGTACTCAGCAGTTAGAATACTCACCTTTGATAATGGGAAGGCCAGAAAGTTGTGGGTTCTATTCCTAGTCCAGGTACTTGGAGTTATTTTTTAGTACTACAAGCATAATAGCACTACACTCCTAAGATGTCAGCCATAATATAAGATGGTAACCAAGAATCCATCTGTTTGAGATGGTGGTACCTCAGGTGGATGTAAAGCATCTCTTGACAATTACTGAAAGGAATAGAGGAATTTCCCTAATGCCCTGGCCAAATATTCTCCGGCCAGTATGAATACCACTCATGCGCTCCTCTAAAAATAGGCAACGCCTAGTAAGATTAACCTGTTGAAGAAATGCCTATATTACTTATGTATGTACTTACATAGGTACCTTCCTTCCTTAATATGTGGAACAGTTAGTGAAGATATTTCTTTCTTAAATTAGAACAGAATGCATCTGGTCTCTGGCATATGAAGTCCTTGATACCAGTCCATATGTGTAAAGACTTCTCATCTTCTCTTTCTCAATTATTTAAAACTGAATAGGTAATCAGATGAGGATCTAAAAACACAACTGCAAGTTGTCAAAACTTTTTCAGATGTTATAAGAATGTCATTTGGTCTTGATAAATGTGCAAAGGCAACTTATAAAGCAGGAAAACTGCAGCACCAAGAAAACATCAGTTTGGGACAATAATGTGATATAAAAGAACTTGAGCAAGAGGGATTGTATAAATATTTGGGAATTGATGAAGGATCAACAATATAACATGAACAAATGCAAATAAAACTTAGTAAGGAATACTTTAGAAGACTTAAATTAATCCTGAAAACAGCGTTGACATCTAGGCACAACATCCAAGCTATAAACCAATTTGCTCTTATTGTCCTAACTTATAGTTTTGGAGTGACTGACTGGCCCCAAAACGCGTTGAATAGATTAGAGGGGAAAACAAGAAGGATGCTTCATGCTCACTAAATGATTTATAAAAATCAGTGTATACCAAGATTATATATTCCCCATTCCAAAGGCAGTATGGGCCCCCTTGAAACTGATTACATGTATAGATCTGCAATCGTGGGACTCCACACATATCTGCTGACCTCACAAGAGCTAAACATAGTGAAAGCTTTGAAACATGAGGAGAATAAATCTAAGATAACTTTTCTGCTTAATCTAGCAGAAGCATATCAGTTTCAAGCAGGAATGGAAATCTAAACTAGAAGTTGATAAAAATCAGGCAGCAACTGAATGTGCCACAAAACAAAAGAAAGAATATAAGGTGAAGGACCAGATAAGAAGGCAAGAAATGTGGAATATTCATAAATATATTTGCAAGTATAGAGAACTTCTGGAAGAACCTCATGTTGATCAGGAATTAATGCAGGAATGGTTAAGGAGAGATTAATTCAAACCAAGAGATGAAAGGTTAATATTGGCAGTCCAAGATAGTGGGCTACGTACATGCTGGTTTACAAAGTCCATTGAACATGTGGGAGAAACAGACAAATGTAGGTTTTGTAAAACAGAATTTGAAACAGTCGCATACCTCGTTGCTGGTTGTGACATACTAATGCCAGAAGGACTGTATACTGAAAGGCATAATAATGTGGCAAGACTGTTGCAATGGGGATTGTGCAAGCATTATGGTATTGAAGTGGTTGAAAAACACTGGAAAATTATCCACAAAGCATCATAGAAGATGAAGAAGCTTACATCACATGGGATCACCCATTACTAATAGTTCAAAAGACAGAGGCTAGAAAACCAGATATAGTGGTCCCTGAAAAGAAGACAAAAGTAGCATTGATCAATGAAATTGCTACACCCAGTGATTACAGTGTCTCACATAGAGAAAGACACAAAGTCATAAAATATCAAGATTTCCAGGTAGAAATTAGAGCAATGTGGAAGAAAGTTACCCAGACAGTTCTAATAGTAGTAGGAGCAATGGGTCTTATAAAAAAGAATTACAATCATATTTAGATATGCTTCCAGTACATGTAACCCCATATGAATTGCAGAAGGAGTCAATACTGGGCACATTGCAGGTGCTGTGAAGAGCACTTTTGGCTGACATCAAAGATTGAAACAGTACTAATTTCATGAACTTTAATTATACTTTGACTTAAGAATGTGGTTCATTCCCATCATGGTATGAGAAACCCAAAAGATTTGGTGAAATTAAAAAAGGGAGAGTCCCTATGTCCCAGTGATGACTTAGGTTGGCAAGTAAAACAAGCTTTTCAATGGCTGGTAGTGGAAGCTGTTCAGTGGTTTGGCAGTCTTCCATTGTTGAATGGAATCTTCCCACAAGAAACAATTTGTGAGCCTTTGCATGTGTGTTCATAACCATGAAGGAAGGGGACTACAAACATTACAAAATGCAGTAGCTATCGCCCGTGGACTGTAGAATGCTTAGCTTAATACCAACAGTCTGCTTTAGCCCCAGCAGAATAAAAGTCCTCCACCTATATAGATTATGAATGTTAGGTGTAGATTAGTCTGTTTTCGCAGCTTTACTTTTTAAGGGAGGGGGATTGAATAAAGACATATGCAATTAGACCATATCTCAAACATAAATGATTTATACAAGGAGGCATGATCACAGTAAATATACTGTCCCTGGAGTCCAGAAAGGAGAATATTAATAACTGATTTTTAAAATGTTGTTTGTATGGGTATCTTTTACTGGAATTACACTTTTGAGCATTGTTTGTATGGGTATCTTTTACTGGAATCACAGTTCTGAGCTGCTTCCAGTACAAAATGCAAAGGCTCACAGACAATTCTCTTCATGTCCCTTTGTCACACATAACTTAGTGATACATTCTTATTTAACTACCTTGTACTTCCTGCTTCTTCATTTAGTTATTCATTTAAGTTTTTTTTTTTCTTTACTGGGGTACCAAATTAACTACAACAGACCGTTCTCAGGAACTGCCTTCGGCTGCTTTTATCGTAGATACACATGCACCTTTCATGAGCACTTCTGATGAAACAACCATATTTATTGTATTGCTTACTTTTGGTCAGCTAACTTATTTTTTATTCTCCACCTCTTTGTAGTGATGTTTTATTTTTTACATGATTTGTTTTATTAATAGCTGATCCAGTAGCTGTATAGTTCCCTAAAATACAGGGGTCTCTTCCTCTTTTTCTTTGACTAGTTCTCATTGCTGGCCTCTAGAGTTCCTCTCTCCATTGCTTATATGGTTTTTATGCTGTTCTGAAAAATCACCTATTTCAAGCCTGCCTTATTAGGATTCTTTCTGTCTGGCAAACTAAGTCCTATATGCTATTTACTATGGCAATAAGTACTTGTTGCTTCATAGGCACACCCGTCTCCTTTCAGGGGCACATGGAAGTGCTGTCTGGTTAGATGGCTTGATTAAATTCACAAAACAGGCAAATGCAGGCTCACAGACTCAAACCCAGGGCTACAGGATAAAGCTATTTAGCAGCTCATAGCCTTACATCACTGCTCTAAACTTCTAGATAATGTAATTATTATGTGATTTTTTTTTATTCTAATAGATTATTATGACATACCTAACACAAAACCGTAGAGGTCTGATGCCAGGTATCTGTGTGATCAGCCAGTCTGCTCAAGGACCCCTTGGATAGCCCACATGTTGTACATAACAGACATTTTTTTCTTTTTCTTACTGCTCATATGAGTGATCTTGGGTTTATTCTCTGTATTCTTTAATTCTATTACTTTTGCAATAATGCTACTTTAGATGCACTGTTCCACTATTTTCATAAATAAATTCTTCTTTGTGCCATCCTTGAGCCATCCATCTTGTATGTATCTACTTTTCCTCCTGCAGTTCACTATTTATTAAAGATGATAGTCACTAGAGTTTAATGATACCTTTGAGACAATTAAAAGTTTCTAACATAACCCCTCCATTTTTTTCTGCATGGGTATGTATGCTAAGGTTTCATGGTCTGTCTTTGTATGGATTCTGGTCTTTTGGTACAGATTATATAGTGTATTTTTCCTGCATTAGCTTTGTTCTCTCTGAATCCTTCAAGTCCCTAGGAAAAAAAAAGCTGTTCATAATTTCACACATTTTTTAAATGGGGTTTGACTATGTCTTCATACAGGGATAGTGACATCTTTTTTTTTTCTACCAGTGATGTCACTTCTTCTTTATCTCAGTATCAAACTAGCATCCATTACTGGTCACTCTCGCACAGTGTTTGCCTACCTTTGTGACATCTGATATAATCACTCCAGGGCCCTTTCCTTAGCTGCTACTGCTACAATTTTCTGTCTAGTAATATACTTTTTCCACATATATTTCCTTCTCAGATAATTGATTTAAGAGGCAGTGTTTAAGAGTATCCTTCTAATCCTGTTAAGTTTTCCTGGGTTCCTATTAGAACCTTGAACGTTTGAAATGTCGAACGTCATATGGTCAACACCATATGATCGGCATTTCAAGTGTTCGAAGGTTAAGCATAATGGCGCCGTTCAGTGCAGAATGGGAGAATTTCCCTTTTCTGCACTGAAGTGTGATCTCGGAGTTGGTATATTTAAGTAGGGGGGGTGTGGGGGGTGCAGGGGGGCTTGCCTCCACCATTAAGGTAATTTTTTTTTGTTTTTTGTTTTTTATTATATATTCGAACTTCGATCATATGTTGTCGAACATATGGGATTCGAAGTTTTGAAAGTTTCATTATATAATATAGACCCGTTTTCCTCACCCTCTATGTAGCTTCTTTTGTGTTAATCCTGCTGCATACCTTTTCTCATTAGCAAACAAAGCCAAGTATATCCTTTTAGCATTTATTCAACATCGGTTATAAGACACTGAAAATCATCTATACATTATTAAATCATGCATTTCCCTAAATGTTATTATACATTCATCCAGGTGGAATCTGTTTACTAAGAGCTTTTATGTTCTACTGGCTATCCATGGTTTGCCCGTGCTACCTCAATAGGATTCAGTCCATGCCTTTTATAATTTATTCACTAACCTACTGTGTTGTGTCATAAGAAATGCCTCGGTAAAAAAATGTCAATAGACTATGCCCACAGTCCCTTTCAGATCTGACATCCTGATTTTTTTTTTAAATAAAAATGTTATTGATTTTGCATTACATATACATCACAAACAATTGCAGATTAACAATGAACAGTAATATAGAAGAGAACGTACAATTACTAATTATATACAATATGTACAATAGTGCTGCTTAGGGATATATGGCCCCCTAGAATAAACTTAGTGTGAAACAGATATGAAAGCAGATAAGTACTGCAACTGAACACAATGTATTACCCTTGATCTGCAACATAAAGATCAAATAGAGGAGAAAACGTACCACTTATTTTGAGCCACACAACAAGTGGGGCAAGGAAAGAAAGGGGAAGAGAAGAATTAAAGGAGCACATAGAGGAAGGGCCGTTAGCAGTTCTGAACCACCTTAGTTCATGAATACTTTAGTTGTCAGATAAAAGCTCAAATATGGTATTCCAGAATTTCTGAAAGTAAATACGTTTATGGGGGTTGGTTATTAAAAGTTTTTGTGAAGTAATGTATTTAACGGTCATGTTCCTGAACCCACTCCAGGACATCTTAGTACGATCTAGCCAATGTTTGGTAATGTAGAATTTGACTAATAAACAGAGTTATTAAGATATGAGATCCTAATTTTGATGTATTAATATTAGTGAAATGCAATAATACCATCTTCCACGAGAGGGTTGATTTGTGATACCCCATCTTGTCAAGTCTCACCTTGAGAAAACACCAAATCCTGTGAGAGTATCTACAAAACCATACTACATGTAGGATGTCGGCATGGGGGTAGGTGCAGCAGGGACATGCAGTAGAGACTTTCGGGTTAAATTTATTTAAATGAACAGGTGTGAAGTATAGGTTGTTGGTAATCATAAATCCTGTATAAGTGAGGAGGGTGGATTTAATGGCTGATAATTTTTGTTCTTCTGATAGGTTCGACCCCTGATGGTTCCAGTAGTCTGCGTATACCAGTTTATCTTGATATAGAATTGTGTTTATAAGTTTATAAGCAAGGGATAGCATACACTTATTGCTGGCTAGAATTTCCACTAATTCAGAAACCAGGATGAAGTCAGATTCAAGAATATTGAGGTCATGAGGTATGGATGCAATAATTTCCCTTATTTGTCGCAGGATTATGATGTATTTTTTAGATACATTTAGAATATCCTGTAAGTCTGTGAGTGACGAGTCTATATGTTTATAAATATCCCAGTGTGTATTCTTTGATTAGAGGGTAGTCAACCAGATTAATCATGTTCTTATTCAATTTGAGATTAGGGTTTAGATGGATGGGTTGGAATAAGAGGAGAGCATTTTCTAGTTTCAAGGATTTAAATAGTTCTTGAAACTATTTGATTTTTATCCTTTAAGATATGGTGCAGCTTTAATTTCTTAAGAATTAATGGGCCTAAGAAGGGGAGAGCTTTGGGGTTAAAATCTTTGTTTAGAGCAGGATTATACCACATTTTTACCCAAGGGGGAGTCTGCATTAAGTTGTTTGGATGGTAGTTAGCAATTCTAATTAGTCTATTGGTATGCAGAATCCTATAATAAAGTTGTAAGTCTGACATACCTTGGCTTCCCCTAGCTTTTGGAAGTGTGAGTCTTTGATATGACACTCTTACTGATTTTGGATGCCAGATGAACTTTGCAAAGACTTTGTGAATTTTAGTGAAAAATGCATTAGGGATGAAGGAGAGAGATGCATGAAGGTGATAGAGAAGCTTCGGGAGGATTTTCATTTTAATGACAGAAGTTTTAGATAGCATAGGCAATTTCATCTGTTGCCATCTGGACACATGTCTTGGGAAAGTATCGACCATCTCTTAGTTAAATTTGAATGTAATGTGGAAGACGAAGAGTGGTCATAACAAATCCCTAGATATTTAAAGGAGTATACCATCTGGAAGGGAGAATCTGGAAAGAGGTTTTCTCTATGAGCTATATGATTAATCGGGAAAATATAGGATTTGTCTTGGTTAATTTTATAGTCTGAGATATGTGCAAACGTATTTAAGGTAGTGGTTAAGTTCTTGGTATCTGACAAGGGATGATCAAAATATAGATTCTGGTCGTCTGCAAATGCGGTCAAGCTTATCCTGGTATGTAGAATTTTGAGAACTGAATGGTGTGTTTTTTGCAATAAGGATAAGAAGAAAGGTTCTAGGTATACATTAAAAAGAAGGGGGGAGACGGGGCACCCTTGTTTGGTGCCAGTTGAGATTTTTATCAGTTGCGAGAATTTCTTATTGATATATAGGCGTGTGTAAGAGCTATTGTATAAATTTTGATAATACTGATAAACTTGGGGGGTATATCAAAATAAGATAGTACTGTGAACAGAAAGTTTCAGTTGACCCTATCAAATGCCTTACATGTGTCCAGAATCATAGCATATCTTAGATTTTTATCTTTCTTGGTAAGGTTAATCATAGTTTCCATAGTTAAAGTATTATCCCAGGTGTGTCTGTTGGACATGAAACCTGCTTGTTATTTAGATATAAGGGAAGGGATTACTCTTTTTTAAGCCTTTCAGCTAATACAGATGATAAAATTTTAATGTCAACGTTCATCAGGGAAATTGGCCTGTAGTTATTAAGGTTTGATTTATCCAGGTTATTTTTGTGGATTAGAATGGTCTTTGAGTGATTAATGTAAAGGTCTGATATGCCATTGATAGATATACAGTTAAATAGCTTAAGTAGAATGGGAGCTAGGGTATCTTTAAAGGTTTTATAGAAATCTGGAGAGTATCCATCTGGACCTGGAGCTTTCCCTAACTTGAGGTTTCTGATGGCATTTACAACTTCTAGTTGACTAAATGGGTCAGATAAGATTCCTTTCTGTTCTTCATTTAGGTTTGGGAATGTGATGTTGTTGAGATAGTCTTTTATCTCTGAAACTGGGGTTTGATGGTCGTTACTAGCATAAATTCCTGAATATACTTGATGGAATAAGTGTGCAATTTGGGAATCTGATTTATAGAGTGTGCCTTGGTGATAGATAAGGGCTATTCTGGATGATACTTGTTTATTGTCAATTAGCCTAGCTAGTGCCTTGGAGGGAGTTTGTATCCATTCAGAATATTTTGTAATAAACCTTAGTTCTTGTAGGGAGTAGTTGGATTGATGTACAGATCTGACATCCTGATTGCCCAATTACCAACTGCATTTGATTTGCCTGCATGACCTTCCTCTTATCAATCTATGTTTCTTATCCTCCTATATCTCACTGGCTTCCAGATAGGTTAAAATCTTTCTTTCTTTCTTGTTTTTCTTTCTTTCTTTCAGGAATGATTCCATTACTTTTCTTCTAACATACTAACTGGTTGATAACCTTCCTCTTGCATCACTGTAAAGGAATCTCACACCTGCTTTCATGTAGTCTTCTGGAATCTTCTCATCCTCCTTTAATTTCTTAAAAAAATATCTTAGTGGTAAGACCAGTTATCCCATCAGTTCTTTAGGAATTCTAGGATTAAATATATCAAGCTATAGTGGTTTGTGCACTTTTAGTTTCTAGAATTCGTTCAGGACCTTTTCTTTCTTTTGCCAGATGAGTTGGATTAAACACTTTATTTTGGGCACTTCTACTGAATGGAAATTTTAACTCATCCTTTGAATCATCTCATCTGTAAATACAGAATAAAAACATTCAAATAACATCTCTGCTTTTCACTGTTCTGTTCTGTCATTCCTATCATTTATTTTCCTTTGGTGTCACTGTCCTTCCTTTTATCTTTCTTTGTATCAAGATATAGCTATAAAAAGTCTTTTATTTCTTGGTGACTGAAATGGTTATCCTTTCCCTGGTGTGGAACTTTATATTTAAGTCTGCCTTTCCTTCTTCTTTCTCCTCTAATTGGACGTGTTGTCTGTATTCCTCCTTTACTGCCATCTGCTTCCTAATGTAATATTTTAATAAATAGTCGAATGCTTAATTTTTAATGTGTTTGATCTATCTAACTGCTTGCATCATCTCGACTCACTGCCAGCTTGTCCCTGATATGCAGCTAGCTATATTTATTCATTAAGTTCAGTCATTCTTGGAAGCCTTTTCTACTCCCACATGGAGCATTTTAAAATTCATTATCAGGAACTACAGTCTAGAGCAAATGTCTGTTGTCATGTGTGGTACATAATGTGTGCCTGCTAGCTGGGTTCTTCCACATACTGTTTCACTATTTGCTACTGGAGCCAGACAGTCAGTTATTTGAGTGATACTTTAATGTACTGTTTTATAGATTAATACCGTAGTTTGAAATATATACATAATTTGTATACATTGTACAATATCACAACAAGGTGGTGAGTTGCCTGCTTTGTCATACTTCCTGGGAAATCTCTTGAACACATGAACAATTCTACCACTGAAACCTTAGCTCTCGTTTGTCCATTTTCAGAGGTATTACCGCTTGTTTGACTATAAAATTAGTAATTTTATGCAAATTAAAACATCTTTCTTCCATAAATTTGCAATGTAACATCATTATTATCATATACACACTTAATACTAAAAACAGAATGTAGTTCATTGTCTATCAAATAGATTTCATGTACTGTTATTTGGATTGTACCTTCTGCAGATATTGAATATCATATGAGGTGTGCTTTCATCACAGAATTTTAGAGACAAGCTCTCGAGAAGCAAGTGGCTTCATGGCTTAGAAGACTTTTGAAACAAGGGGATTAATTAGCCTCCTGCTGATGAAAACTGAATGAGTTAAAAGTTATACTTCTTTGTTGTCCCGCTTTGTTGTGCCCCTCATGTGACTCCCCACTGCTCTGTACTACAGGCTTCTGAAATGCATGGCCTACAGACATTATGTGCTGCTGGGACTTATGATTAATGGGTTGGGGCGATAGAAGAATATTTCCCACATGTGTCATTCACAAAATATATCAGCAGTTCCCATGACTATTAAAAGTGAGTTTCTGTGACCCAAAAGATAACCAAATGTAGCACATTTCAGTGTCTTCCTAATATAATTTACATAGGTTTTCTTTTGTGTGTGTGTTTGTGAGTGTCTATACAGACGTGCATGTGCAGTGGTAAAAAATGGCAAGTACTCCCCACAGTGTTCACTGGCTACTTGCAGGTATATTGTTTATGGGCAGTCTGTCCCTATGACCATGCATTCAACACTATGGAGATGTATGGTATAAGTCACATGTTCATAGGTTTGGACCCTCTTAGTAAACTTATGATAAGACATATCATTAAGAAGCACAAAACATCTCTATATACCACAGGACAATAAATATTTTCTCAAATTAGCTACATATTTTACTCACATCCCAAGCTAAAGTCTATGGCCAACCCGCCAGTCTACTATAATGCTGTGTAAAAGTTGCCTGTAAAGTCCTCTGCTTGACATATAAGAGAAATGTATCCCAAAAAGGGAGGATTGATAGAGTTGTATCACCTGGTATTATTAAAGTAATGGTATAGGTATAGGACTGGAAAGTGAATGTTTACCAGTGGTTTTGTACAGGTGAAGGAGTTCAAACATTGTGGGTTGTTCATAATATGTATGGCTAATTATCTCTAGGATCCTGTAACAGACTTACTTAAGGGATAGGGCTTTCATGGTATCTGTTATTAATGTTCATAACAGATTTGATTGTTTTGGTCAGGAAAATATGAGGTCTTTAGAGTTTGTTTATGTGGTTATTGAGGCGCATTGAAGGTGGTATTATATTCAGTGATAGCCTCATAAGGCAGAAATAAAGTGACCATCAAGGAATACAATGATGGGAAATTTGTGGAAGGTAGAATGATTTTCTAACCAAGATGGATTATAGTGACCACAATTTTTAAAATATCATTTCCATGCATTCAGTACATATTGCAACATTCAGTCTCCCTGCTGTGAAGCTGGATCTCATCTGTCCAACGTTATTATCACTGTATCACTATTTATGTATGCACACATTAGAATGGCCGTTTTTATTTATTTCGTATTCCTCAGTACCCTTTGCTTTATGGCATGCTGTGCACAACACCCGTAAATTGTAGGCTAGGTACAGTCAGGGGTCACACATGCTGAAGTTGCACTAGTAAAAGTACAACCAACAGGTACTGCATGGAGCATCAGGTGTTTGCAGTAATGTTTGTTCTAGAATGCACTTTGTGTTAGAGTTAAGAATAGTCACCTCAGGTCACTGACATGTGTATGGCTTCTACCAAGATGATGACTGTGCTGAATACAGATCTGTAATATTGCCATAGTTTTCATTGCCAATTGTATAACTTCACATTTCCTTTCCAGCAATCCCTTGTCATAGGTTTATAGGTAGGTACTGGGCTTTTAGCCCTAGGGCTTATATAAGCCTAGCCAATAAACAGCCATTGCAGGTCTTGAACCCAGGACCCTGTACACTATAGTCACAACAGTTAACCACTAACAACTAAGCCGTCACTCATATTGTTTATTTTCTGTTTGTTCTGTTGAAGATATCTAATATTGACTAGCAAGGAAGGCAGACAGGCAGCAGCTCATCTGAAGAAAAAAAGATGGTTTTCTGCAGTTATGTTGGGTAATAAATGATAACTACTTTGATTTTTGTTGCAATAAATTATGTTTCTATAATGAAAAGATTGTGGTCCAACACATACCTTTAAACCTGCAGACATTGAAAATAAGTCCAAAGGCCCTTGAAAAGTAAGTACATCCAGACAAAAAAATCTGGACATCTAACTAGCATAAAATATGAATACTAAATAGCACATAACTATTCCTGTTTTTAGTAGGAATATGGGGTAATACTCAAAAACACATTAAAAATTATGGAAAATATAAATACATTTTTCAAAGAGGCAGTGTACTTTAATGAAATGTATTGCAAAATTCTAAATCACAAAGTAATTTATTTTTGCTTCTGAGAAAGGGAAATGTAAGGTGCACATCCTCTTTCTTTAAATTATTGGTGCCACTAGTATGTCAGTCACATAGCATGGTTTACTGTGTAGCAAAGAGATGAAGGGGATTCAGAAAAGTGTGCGAAGGATAAATCAAGCCTGAAAATAGGGACATATATACAAAAATAGGTAGATCATGCGTAAAGGTAAATCAGGACTGAAAATAGGAGCTTTCCTCCAAAACAGTGACAATCGAGATGAGATCCAGCATAATATTCACAGAGAATATAACCTTTGTATCTGCTGGATGCCCACTAACTATTCAATAAGGTACATTTAGTACATTAGTTTAGATGGCATTGAATCCACAGCAAAAAGTGGCTATCAGTTGATGCTTTGGATTTTTTGAATTTGGATGTTAGGAAGAGTGAATGATGGTTGTTTTTCATACAATGTAGGGCAGGCTTGCAGGATGGAAACTCAATGTATAGATTACAACTGCTGTGGTGAGCTCTATAATATACTCCGAATGAAGAAAAAAACAATGGGATGGTGAAAAAAGTATTTTTTTCACCTGGTGTTCACCCTCGTTACTTATTTATTGAAGTATAGCAGCCAGGGTCTACATTATTATGTTGTTACTAAACAATAAAATATACATAGAGTGAATATGTACCACCATAAATTCTTGTATTGGTGTGTGTGTGTGTTGTTGTTGTGTCTTTCGGCTTTTCCCGGTTAGGGGCCGCCACATCAGAACTTCGGTCCGCTAATGATTGGCAGTAGATTTTTTACGTGCCAAGTTGCTGGCCCTGACGCACAACCTTCAATGAAGGTACGCCCATTCATGCATGTCTCCACACAGAAGATGCTCTAGCTGAGAATCGATCAGGACAACGTCTTACTGTGAGGCGAAAACGCTACCGCAGCACCACCACCGTATATATATATATATATATATATATATATATATATATATATATATATATATATATGTAATTGCTTATATTTGTTGACAAATCAATAATACTAACAGTAAGAATGTCAACCACAAAAACACGAATGTTGACAAGAAACTGCAAATGCACGAGGAAAATCCCTAACACATGCAAACAAACAACAACAAAAAAGAAAAAAAAAATGTTTTTCCCCCACACCCCTGATATTTCTGTATACTAACCCCAATATCTCACAATCCCCAAGGAAAGGGAATATACCCCAACTCGGAGATTGTCAAACTACCGCACCTGTTGTCCATCTGCATATGTGGTTGGTAAAACAGATGTCGATCACCTATCATTTCAACCAAATGCCCAAATCCATATATACCCATGGGTCTACTTCTGTAGACCAAATTTACATTCAATAGAATTTTAGATTACCAGGACGACAACACTGAATTTTTACTAAACTGAAATTGCAAATTACCGATTCTTTTTACAGGGAATGGAGACACTTGGCCAACCTGGGGGAAATTTGACCTTTTCCCCACTATAGTGCAATCCCGGAGTTGGTAGATTTAGTTGGGGTGGGTGGGGGAAGTAGCCCCCCACCTGGATGGGTTAGAAATACTTTAGTGTGTTATTTTTGTTACATGCTGGCCAAGAGTCTCCATTCCCTGTTAAAAGAATCTGTAATTTGCAGTTTCAGTTTAGTAAAATTTTGGTGTTGTCGTCCTGGTAACCTAAAATTCAATTATGTGCAAATTTGGTCTACTGAAATAGACCCATAAATTATTATTTTGTACTCTCTCTCTCTCTCTCTATCTATATATATATATATATATATATATATATATATATATATATATGGGTCTACCTGAAAAGACCGAAAAGCCACAATGTTGAATCCAACAAGACTGAGACAAAATTGCCGAAACCTCACATGAACAAACACCTGGAACAGTGAAGGACATGGTGAACTTTGTCCTTTCCCCACTGTAGTGTGATCTCGGAGTTGGTATATTTAGTTAGAGGTGATGTGGGGGACACAGACCCCCACATGGGTTGGTTTAGTTTGTTTTGGTTTACAGTTTTCTGTTGTTTTGTTGTTCCGGACATGTAGTTACTTACCATGAGTTTGTTCAGTGATGTTCCATATGTTCGTTCATGTGCGGTTTTGACAATTTTGTCTCCGTCTTGTCAGATTTGACATTGTGGCTTTTCGGTCTTCTCAGGTAGACCAATATATATATATATATATATATATATATATATATATATATATATATATATATATATATATATATACACACACACACACACACACATATATATATATATATATATATATATATATATATATATATAGAGAGAGAGAGAGAGAGGCATTGTTTTACAACAGTACCCCCAATGCACAGTAGCAAGCCTCACCCAAACCCTGCTCAACACTCTGCATATGGCTATTTCTTTTTCACTATACTTGATGAGTGAGAAAGTCACTGAAAAAACAATCCGTAAAAACAAAATGAAAACTCCAGCAAAGCTAAAACTTCCACTGAGTGACCTCCCAAACCTCTTGTATCAGAGGCACATGGGATATGTACTAATGATCCTTATGAACATCAGGTGTTTCAGCTATTTGGCAATTCTGAATGCCCATGACTTGTTTCGTCATTTAAATGGACAAATTCAGGCCAATAAAGCCAAACCAAACTAGCTGTGGATATGCATATTTCGACCTTGTTATGACTTCATCAGCACAGCACAAGCAGAGTGTTTGATTAAGCGTAAGAAACATAGGGCTGTTATACCCAGCTGATGGCCAATGTCATTAGGGTCACTGCAAAAATATCCCAAACAACAAGCTAAAACAATGAGCGAGAAGTTCACTGAAAAAACAATCAGTAAAAACAAAATGAAAACTCCAGTCTTGTGGATTTGTATTTGAGATGCATGATTGTTGATTCTGATTAAATCCCCAGTCTGGGCATGAAAGCGCTCAATCTGATGGTTTTCCAGTTTTACTATTAAAGTTGATTTTATTGCTGAATTCTTTGGTTGCAGCTATTTGTGTTTGACTACACAAGAAAACCATTTCAAGATTTCTTGACTGCTGACAGTGTGTTTTGTATTAGTGGTTTTGGTCAACACTGTTCGCTCCATTTTGTACATTTAGAAATATATATATATATATATATATATATATATATATATATACACACACACACACACACACACACACACACACACACACACACACACACACTGAGCTGAGTGGAGGAGGGGCATTGACTACAACTCTGATCTGAGATATATAACAATAAGTATCCTGTTTTTTGGCTAATTTTTACTGGTTATTGCTTCTAGCAATTTATATATAGCACTTTTTATTGCCTGCTGCATACGTTTTACTGTATTTTATTGCTATTAACTAATCTGCGCGGTTAAACTAAAATTGTCTGCCTTACAGGGCCTGAGAAATAAGTTTTTTACTGTCACACTATTTGTAAAGCTTTATAGCTAGTTTCACTGTGTGAAAGGTATTAACGGGAAATTTTCTGTATTTGTTAAGCACCCATTTGTTTGTTCTGATCTCCTGCCAAAGAGTGTATCATTTAACTGATTTGTTTGCAGTTAAAAGCATTCTGTAGAGTCTTCTTGCTCCTTTATCTGTATAAAAACTTTCATTTTGTTGCTCACTGCTATTATTCTGCTGTGATAAACATTTCTGTAGTGTTTACTGTCTGAAAGAGTGTAGGCTAGTAGCTTTAGTATTGGTTCCCACTCTCCCTCCCTGTTGGTGTCTTGCTGTTATACTTGGTGGCTTTGCAGTTGCCCGCCCCTACTGTAAATTTGATCTTGGACACTCCTCCCAGTCTAGTGTCATTAGCTCATTCTACCTAATACAGACAGAACACATGAGAAGGCCAAACCACATAGTTTCTTTCCTTCTGTTCCTCCTTTCTCCCTTTCTTACAAAAAAAAAATGCCTAAATCTCCTTGTGTTCTGACTGTGCTTCTCAAACATTCTGGAAATATAGAGTATATTTTAGTGCATTTATTAAAACTGTATTTGCCTTAATGTTGCTGCAACTCAAGTGCTCTAGGCTGCACTGCATCTGAATTGTTTTAGTGTGTTTTAGCTGCTTTTCTGTATATATAGACTTTTCTGTATATGTAGACGAGCTACTTATGCTACTGTATTACTGCCTCTTAAATCGTTTTTGAGTTGTGCACTTGCCTTGCTTCATTTAAAAAGTTTTAAATTACTAATTTTGTAGAGTTTTAATTGCATTTACTGTTTAGGGCTACACACAGCGTTAGCCTTTTCTGTGTTTATTTACTGTTTTATTGCATCGTTTAGCCTGTTTTAACAAAAAAAAAATACTATCTTGTTTACTCGTTTACTACTTTCCTAGCTAGTATAGTCCAGATCCCAGGCTTTGTTGGTTTTAGGATTTTATTTTCTGTGCTCAGAGCTATCCAGACCTTGCTCTGGTAGAGGGAAGTCCTACTGCCTACCAGTGGGACTGGTGAGCATTGTACTGCCTGTCTAGCGCTGGAGGAGTGGTTTCCAGCTCTGAAATTGTAATTGTATTAGCCATTTTGGGCTGATTTCTATCCCTTTCAACTTTCTGGCTTAAAAACATGTGTGTTTGCACATTTTTCATATCGTGCAGCACCGCAGGGCAAGCACTAGAAAGCCTTAAACTGATACAAGAACTCAACTCTCCTTGTTAATAAGTGGAAATTAATCATAGGCACTAAACAGCCTATAATTGCAAAGTACCTTCCAAAGGTAAGGGAAAACAGATCCTGTACTTTACAAAAAAAGCACCTAAACAGGCATGCCCAAGGATCAGCTTCCAATGATTTATCCTGTCCACCTGGTGAATCTGGGCATACTGGGGCAATGCAGCAACTGCCTCATGAACGCAGACAACACTCTCCTCCTACCACCCAACAGTACAACCTGTGAGAGATGCACTTACATAGCCAAACTGGAAGCAAAGCTCTCTCCAGCCAAGATTGTACTAGACAGTCAAGAGGAGAAGGTTAACACCTGCACTACACCTTAAGCAACACATAGCCCTTCAAAACCCACACCATCAACACCCGCACATAGCAACACTAAACCCACATATGCAGAGGCCCTTAACATTAAGCTGCCAAGCAACAAGGACCTCCAAAGCTGAAACGCAAACACAAATCACAACCAAAGGGATACATAGCTCACAACACCAGTGTGCCACCCAATAACAACCCTTTAGGCAAGACAATGCACCCAACACTTTAGTCATAGGTGACTCTGTAGTCAGGCACACTGATGTCCCACTCACTAGGCTGAACAAGGAGAAAATTACAGTCAGCTGCCTGTCAGGTGCCAGGATCCGCCACATAACGCATGCACTCAAGTCACTGCACAACAAGTACAAATAAGACTCTGTCATTGTCCATGTTGGAGTGAATGACTTGAGACATACCTCCCTGGACTACATGAAAAGAGACATGGAAGAGCTCTCGCATCATGTGGCCCAGGCAGGTATGACCCTAGCCCTGAGTAGCATCCTGCTTTCACCCAGAATGATACCACAGTATAAGGACAAAGTGACTGACTTCAACAATTGGCTAAGCTTCTGGTGTCATTAAAAGGGGATCCAGTATCTGTCTGCGTGGGACGACATGATCGACAAACCACAATGCTTTGCCAGAGATGGTCTGCACCTGTCACCCCTGGGATTCAGGTTACTGGCTAAAGCTCTTGCCAACCCTATTTTAGGCAAGGTTCAAAGGACAAAACCACCACTGTAACAGATACAAGCATGCAAAATCTGAAGGTAATGCTACTCAATACTAGAAGTATAAACCTCAAAATGCAGTCTATTGAGGCACTCCTAAAAATGGAGAACATCGATATCTGTGCAGTAACTGAGACCTGGTTCAAGGCTCCAGAGAGCACCCCTGTAATACCAGGCTACAAGTCTTACCACACTTTTCGGTCACCAAACCAAGACCAAAACACTAAAGGCGGAGGAGTATCCATATTCAGCAAGGATATTCGCAACTCCAGGCTAGTTGCCCAACACAATGCACCTGAAATTCTCCAGGTGCAACTAACACTAGGTAAGACTGCAATCCAAATTGTAGCTTGCTACAGATCCCCCACCATGCCCCAAGATTCTCACTACACCTTTCTAAACATACTGGAAAATATTAAGATACAACCAAACACCCTAACACTGGGTGATTTCAACTACCCTGCCATTAACTGGGAAAACTACTCAGGTACCAACACCTTTACTCAACGGTTCTTGGAGTTCATAAATTCCAATGCCGTGGATCAACTAATCCATTGTCCCACCAGGGGCTCCAATATCCTAGACCTGGTCATTACCAACATGTGAGATAGATGCTCCACACCAGTGGTCACCCCCTCAGTGGTCAGGTCTGATCATAAGCAAATCACCCCTGACATTCACATCCCACCCCCCCCAGTAAGGAAACCTCCATAAAAAACTCTCCAAGGTCAACTTCATGCTACTCAAGTCAGAAGTGACAAACTTCATGACACCCATGCAGACGGGAGCTGAAAGTTTGACTACTGAATTCTACACTAAGGCACTGTACAAGCACATCCACTTGTGCATGAATTGTGCCATCCCAAATAGAACAAAGATGCTCACCTTCAAAAAACGGAAGCCAATCTGGTGGCCCCTGCCATAAACAAACTATACAACTGAAGAAAGAAACTGTTGCAGAAAAGAGGAAAATCCCAGGATGCAAAAAACTCCCTTACCAGCCTCAGTAAAAAGCTGAGATCCCTCATAAAATCCTCCAAAGCTAGTTATGAAAATAAAATTGCCAAAGATTCCAAAGACAACCACAAGGCATTCTATAGTTATGTCAAGAATCTAAATGGCAATGCTCAGATCTGCTCTGAGCTACAACAGAATGGCATTAAATATACTGATCCCAAGGATATTGCCAACATCCTGGCAGATCGATTTAGTGCCAACTTCACCCCCCTCTCACCCCCTAAAGGGCCCATCTCAGTATTAAAAGATTGCCAAATTCCGGTAATCACAGCCACACAGGTAGAAACCGCACTCTCCAAAGCTAAGATACAGCATGCATGGGACCAGATGGCATCCCGGGGTATGTACTACATGAACTAAAAAAATTAACTGACACCTCACCTAAGTGTCATGTTTAATCATAGCCTCACCTCAGGCTTCATGCCCACTGAGTGGCGCACAGCTACAGTTATCCCACTCCACAAGGGGGGATCCATCTTGGATCCCGGGAACTACCATCCCATCAGTCTGACAAGCCTGATCTGCAAAGGCATGGAACGCATTATCATGCAACTTATAAACAAAGACAGTGGCAACCTTCAAACACTGGACCCCACCCAGTTTGGGTTTGTGAAAGGCCGATCTTGTCTCCTGAACCTGATTGACTTCTTCAAATCAGTCTCCGTAGCTGTGGATGAGTATAAGGGGGTCCACACAGCCTATCTGGACCTCGCCAAGGGCTTCAAAACCATCCCCCACTCTGGAATCATAGATAAACTTACTAAGCTGGGCATAAATCTCTACATCACTCGATGGGTTGCCAACTGGCTTACTGACAGAACCCAGACTGTAAAAGTAGCCAACTCCAAATCCAGCTCCAGACACATGACAAGTGGAGTACCTCAGGGTTCAGTCCTGGGAACACTCTTGTTTGGCATCTGCTTCTCTGAAATACAGGCCAACACTAAGGGACTCTGGCTAACAAGGTTCGCAGATAACTGCAAACTGGGAGCCATTATTGAATCCTCAAATGATGTGGATATTCTATAAAAGGGCCTTACAGAAACAGATGCTTGGTGCCAGAGCCATGGGCTCAAGCTTAATGCCAAGAAATGTATAGTTATCCCCTTTGGGAAAAGTCATGTACCCATGAATTACCACATAAGTGGCAGTACACTAAACACTGAAGGTGTAATGAGAGACTTATGGACACAGGTGGACAGTGGTCTTACCTTCAATAACCACATTGCCACAACAGTCAGGAAATCTTTCTATGTGGCACACCTCATCACTAAGGGCTTTTCATCCAGAAAAAAAAAGGTCATTGCCCTACTGTACTAATCCCTCATTAGACCTATTATAGAGTACAATGCCCCATTTGGTATGTACCTCACAAGTCATCTGCAACAGCTGTAAAGGCCACAGAAATACCTCACTAAAAGAATCACAGGCCTAAAGCAGATGCCCTATGCTGACCATCTAAAAAAACTCCAGCTATACTCTGTAGCATATTGTCTACTCAGAGGTGATCTCTGCATAACATACAAGGCCATGTCAAACCCTGAGCTGTTGGACATGCTCCACTTAAAGAAATCCCAATCCCTCAGAGCCACACGCTCCAGGGATCTAAACCTTGTCATCACAATGAACAAAACATGCTGGAGGGATAGGTTCCTGACCCAGAGACTCCCCATACTCTAGAACAGTCTCTTTGGCCCTCTTCAAAAGGAACCTTGATGATTGGATGGGAGATAGGAAATTCACCCTGGAAATCACATCAGTTGCCTTGCTAGACAGGGTCCAGGGAAGTAAATATTGTGGGAAGAAATATCCAGGAAATTGTTATGGCTAGGCTTGTATAGACCATAAGGCCAATAGCCTAGTACCAACCTATGAATCTATGAACCTATATATATATATATATATATATATGTATATATATATATATATATATATATATATATATATATATATTTATTTATATATATATATATATATATATATATATATATATATATATATATATATAGATATCATATATATATATATATATATATAGCTATATCTATATATATATATATATATATATATATATATGTATATGTATATATATATATATATATATATATATATATATGGATTCACTTCATAACACTGAAAACTCAAAACACTGAAAATGAGAAAACTTCATAATATAGAAGACCAAAACATTGAAACTTCAAAACACTGAAAACTCAAAACACTGCAACTCAAAACACTGAAAACACATGTCATACATATATATACTAAGTTTAATCAACTTAAATCATAGCACTTTCCACCAAGTGTAAGCAGGGGGGCAAGCCCCACTGCACCCCCTGCTACTTAAATATATCAACTCCAAGATTGCACTTAGTGTAGTAAAGTGAAATATTGGAGTTGCTATATATAAGTAGCAGGGGGTATGGGGGGTGCAGGGGGCTTGTCACCCTGCTTACACTTGGTGGAAAGTGCTATGATTTATGTTGTTTAAACTCAATATATGTATGACGTGTTTTCAGTGTTTTTGTTTCAATGTTTTGCGCTTTCAGTGTTTTGAAGTGAATCTATATATATATATATATATATATATATATATATATATATATATATATATATATATATATATATATATATATATATATATATATATAGTTTACTGTCACAATCCTGAAGCCTACAGTATTAAAAATCATAATAAAGCTGAGACCATAATATTGAAAGAAGAAAATATTGAAGACTACAATATTTAAAAATCTTCAGTACCAATCCCACCTACAAAAAAAGTACTTGTTTACTTTAGTGTCTTTATCATGTATAACAGTCAATGAAAATGCTTTGCTATATGACTTGCAATTTATATCACAAAATGTTTTATTTGTATTTGTTTTCAGTGTTTTGAACTTGCTTTACTTACAGTAAAGTTTCTTTATTTTTTGTTTCCTTTTAATGTCCTTTTAAACATTAATAGGTATATGCCTCTCAGTCCGCTCCACACGTTTAACAATGTCAACAAAAGTCTAATCTTTCTCAGCCAATTTTGTTTGTAAATCCATATTTCACAAATGTGATATTTGTGAATGTGAATTATAGTCTCACATTTACTCACTAATTTCAGTGCTGTTGGTCTTCTTCCTGTTCATTTCCCAACCCCAGACTGGTTCATATCCAAGGTACTCCCGATTATTCTAGAAAACTCCTGCACTTTTTCTGTCTCTCAAGCTTTTTCCTTTGGAACACTGGAAAATATTTCACTGGCAAAGTCTCTGTAAATGTTTATTATCAGGAGAATGAGGAGCACAGTGCCTTCTGTTAGATGGCTCACTTTATGTTGGACAAACATTTGTATTTCCTCCTTAGCTTAGTTTTGCATCAAAAATTACTTTGATCCGCCAGGAAAAAATATTCTGAACACATCTGGATACAGCAGCTTGAATATCATACCTGCCTCTTGACATTTTCTTATACACTGTCATTTTTGAAGCAGACTGTCATATGAGACAATATGAAAAGCCTTTAACAGATTCAACAACAGTGAGAAAACATTTTGTCATTGTTTGCATTACAGTTGATGGTAGTGAAAAAATCCAAGATAGCAGTTGTTATTATGTGATTTGGTCTAAATCCATGTTAGTTAGGGGAGAGGATGCTGCTGTCAGATGTTGGAGCAACTGAGTGTGATTGCATTTTTCTAAGATTTTTGAAAGGGGAGGAAAGATAGCCCCATAGCATGGTTGCGATAGTGAGAAAAAGAGTACATTCAGACAACAGTTGCAGGACCTACCAGGTAAAGTAGGACAACATGAACTGTTGTTGATAATGCATGACCTGAATACACATATTGGGACAGACAGACAGAACAGGATAGGAGCATTGCCTGGGACAACATGGGTGGAGCAACAGGAATGAAGAAGGAGAGGTAATACTAGACTTCTGTCTGGCAAATGGTTTGATGGTGGCCAACACATTGTTCACCGAGAAAGAGAGAGTCACAAGATCACATACAAGCATGACCAACATGCAACTCAGGTAGACTTCCTCCAGAAAGGAAATAGCATTGTGATTGAATCAGCAATTGCAAAGTCAACCCCAGTGAAACAGTCATCCCACATCATAAACCACAGGTTGCCACAGTCAGCTGCAAGCAGTGGTCAGAAAAGGCTCCAAAGTCAACAGAGAGTAGACTGAAGACCTGGAGGTTGAATGGAGGAAGAGCACAACAATTGGAGGAATTACTCAGGGCTCTAGCACCTCACAAAGAAGAGGAAATAGGTGGAGCTGAAGAAGAATGGTAGCACTCAAAACAGCATGTATGAGGACCACAGAATAGATATACAGCCGAACAAGATATGTAAATAAGGTACATAAGGAAAGCTCGTGGTGGAATGCAGAAGTTCAGGAAATGACTAAATGGAAGGAAGAGTGCAGGAAAAAGTGAGAGATAGAAAAGATGGACTAGTCTAGGAAGGAATACTGGCTGGCTACAAATAAGTTAACAGAGGAGTTGCAGTAGCAAGGAACATGGCTATGCTTGCATAGGCCCTAGGGCTGATAGCCTAGTACCAACCTATGAACCTATGAATCTATGAACAAGGCATCAGAAGCATTCTACCTACTTCTGGATAGCAATTCAGTAGCTGGCACAAAGAAACTATACTAGGTTGAAAGGCAAACCTAGAAAGATAAAGAAGATAGTCAGACACCTGTCATAAGGGGTGCCAGCAACAACCTACTCAACAGTCCACAGGACATCTAAAGAAGATGGGAGGGGTACTTTCATCAGCTTCTGAATGAAGAAACCCCCCAGAAGCTATACTGCCCCAGATGAAAGAAGAAGAGGAGGCACTCACAATAGGAGAACTAAGAACAGCACTAAGGAAAATGAAGTCAGAAAAAGCAGCAGGCTCAGATGAATTCACAGCAGATACGATAAAGATGTTGAGTGAAATGGGAGAGAAATGGCTCTTGAGGGTACTCATAGCAATATGGAGAGAGGCCCATCCCAGATGACTAGAAAATAAGCATACTATTGCCAGTGTAGAAGAACAAAGGGGACATATAAAATTGTGGGCAGTATAGAGGTGTCAAACTCTTATCACACTTCATGAAAGTTCTGGAGAGGGTGATTGATAAATGAATATGCAGAGGAGTAAAAAATAAGATGGGAGATGAGCAGTTCAGATTCAGATCAGGATGCAGAACAACTGACTCAATGTTTGCAGTGAGACAGACAGTTGAGAAGAAGCTAGAGATGAGGAAAGCATTCAAATGGGCATTGCTAGACTATAAGAAAGCATAAAACAAGGTCTCAAGAATGTGGTTTGAAGTCCCAGAAGAATTGGCAAAATTGACTGCGGTGGTGGTGCTGCGGTAGCATTTTCACCTCATAATAAGACGTTGTCCTGTTTGATTCTCAGCTAGACTGTCTTCTGTGTGGAGACATGCATGAATGGGCGTACCTTCATTGAAGGTTGTGCATCAGGGCTGGCAACTCAACACGTAAAATTCTACTGCCAATCATTAGCAGACCGGAGTTCCGCTGTGGCGACCCCTAACCAGGAAAAGCCGTAAGACACAACAGCAACGTGCTGGCTATGTACAAGGACCCAGTAACTCAACAATGTTTGGTTTTACAGAACTGTTTCCAGTGGGAGTGGGTTTGTATCAGGGTTCACCTCTAAGCCCATATCTGTTCATGCTGGTAATAGACTACATTAGCAAACAAAGTTGCTGTATGCAGATGATGTGGCATTACAGGTAGACTCTGAGCAAGACGTTCAGCAAAGAACAGGGGAATAGAATGCAAAACTGGAAGGCACACAAGATGAAGATGAGTACAGATAAGTCAGTTGTACTGGTAGTAAATGGGGGAATCAGAAGAAGCTTAGAAGTGAGATATAAGGGAACATTGTGGTTCAGGTTAACACCTTCAAGTATCTGGAATGGGTGTTTGAAGTGAAGGGAAGTCTGACTGAGGAGGTCAAAGCTACAATCAGAGGGGCTGCAGGTAAATGGCACAGATTGTCAGGGATAGTGAATGGCAGAAGAATGTCAAAGAAGCTGAAACGTAAAGTGTACAAAACAGTGGTACAACCAATATTACTGTATGGGACAGAAACCTGGGCAGTAAAGACAGAGCAGTTGAGGAAGCTATAGGTGATGGAAATGAAGTACCTGAGATAGCTGGTAGGATGCACACCACGGGAGAGATGAAGAAATGAGGACGTAGGAGTAGAAGTCAAAGTAGCTCCAATTTCAGAAAAGGGCAAAGAAAACAGATTGTGGTGGTTTGGGCACATGTGCAGAAAAGCAGAAGACAATCTGGTAAAGACGATTTGGGACAGGCAAAAAGAAGGCAAGAAGAAATGAGGGCAGCCAGCAAAGATGTGGATGGATCATGTGACAGAAGACTTGTGACACTCCGGTGTGAGTAAGGAAGAAGGTAGGAGACCGGCATTGAATAGAGAGAGATGGCAACAGTGAACACAACACCCCAACCCCTGTAAAAATGGGAAGAAGGGGTTGATGGTAATGATGTTGATGATGAGAAAGGAGAGCAGCTGACCTATAGTTTGATACCTCTACAGAGTGTTCTCCTTTGTATAACAGCAGGATATAAGTTGTTTTTTTTCCCCAGATAGCAGGAATATAGTTTTCCTTACTTGGTCTCTTGATTATTATGAATACTGGGAAGGGATTATTATGAATACTGGGTAAGCTACTGCATCTCAGCTGTGCTTGGAGGTTATTTAAGGGTAGAGCGCTGGGTTTTAATTTGAGTTGAAATGTTTTGATTGTGGATGTGAGGAGAGACTTTATAGTGAAAGACACTGTGGCTGTTATTGTACAGATCGCTAGGAAGGATAGTATTGCTGTTAGTTTTAATTAGTTTTTAACATTTTGGATGAATTTAGGGCTGAAATTGGTAGTGGTGGTAGCTTCTGGGGAAAGGTTGGGGGTGAGAGTGTTTGCTTGGCTCTGCTGGAATATAAGAGCTTATTCATGGAATCCCATAAAGATTTAGGGTTGTTTTTCTTAGAGTTTTAGACATTAAGGTAATATTTTTTTTTACCAGTGATGACTTTACTTTTAGTGAGGCTACAGAATTGTCTGAATGTCTGATGGTTCTGTCGTATTTCCTGTTTTAGTCAGGATTTCCGGCCTTTATCACTTTTATAGATTCATTTTTTTAGTTGCTTGTAAAAGCCACGGAGCAGGATTTACTTTTACTATCCTTTTTCCATGGGCGAAATTATGTTAAGTATATTGAGAAAGATCTGATTAAATTCCAGTGCTGCATCGCCTAGTGATATGTATTTCAATGCATTTCAGTTAGATGATTTTAGGACAGACAGGAATACTTGTTTATCAAATTCTGTCATGTTGTGAACTATGTTACAGTGATTTTTTTAGGATAAATAAGGGATGCCTATATGCATAAGTTGGTACATGGTCACTAAGTATATCTGAGAGATTGTCACTGGATACCATTTTACTAGGATCATGTGTTAGAATCCATTCTATTATTGTTGAGTTACTGTGTGATTTATTACACCAGGTGGGGGTAGTGATATAGTCTGTGAATCCATTTAAATTTACTGAGAGCTGACATTTGTTCATTGTGATCGAGTCTCAGTCTAACTACCCAGGAGGCTGTCTTTGACTACAGGGATATTATTTCCTGGAGGATGAATAGAACAATGAAGCAGATGCGACTGTTATGTCTGAAGAAGGATATAATTAGTTCAGCATTTTGAACTGCTGCAGTGTGTTAGGATACAACATGGCTATGCCATTTCCTTTTTCACCTTTCCTATCAGTACAAAGTATACTGTAGCCTGGAAAGACTATTTCCTCAACTCTGGTCTCTGATTTTAGCCAAGCCTCAGTTATGGAGAAGATGTCTGGGAAGTGCTCAGCAAACCACACCAGCATGTGAGATTCTTGTAATACTTCTTTGATTGATACAGTGAAATTTGGAGGCGCTTTGCTCCTTTGGAATGTGAGTAGATAAAGTTGTTTCTTTGGTATTGCTACCCTGAAAAATAATAAGACTAGCTCCATATCTGTAGATTTAGCATTAACTTTTCATGGTGGGATAGCGTCAGGGTATTTAGTTACATAACCCAAAATAACCAAATTACTGGATTTTACCAGTGGCACAACAATGTCCATTGAAATGTAGTCCAATGTCACTTGATAAACATTAGAATCAAATGATTTAGAAAGCCTGGATGAGGGGGCTGTCTTCTACCACTCACATATTCAGCACTGAAGTTTTTCATTTCTTTTAATATCTCTGGCCAGTGAAACGTTGCTAGGTTATGTGTTTTAGTCATGTACATTTTTATGGATCCCCCTAGCATATGGCTATGTGCTAATCTCATCACTAGGTTTCTGAAACACTTGGGCAACAACAGTTGACATGCTATTTCCTCTCTTATCCTTATTTACAATGTAGTGATGCCCCTAGATACCAAGTTGGCCAGTGCCTTTTCTCTTACCAGTTAGATTACATTATATATGCCAGTTACGTTTTCTCCCTAGCTTCTTGGTGTCTCCATTCAGTACATGAAGGATAACCTGTTCTTTGTGTCTCATTGCTCATTGCTTAATCCCAGCTGGAAAATTGTTTGTTTTCAGTTATAATTGGCCTGAGGGGTAGAAAGTTCTTGTTCCTCTTTTTTTCTCTAGAACTCTAGCTATATTTCTCCTTCCTCTGCTCACATTATTAACTTCTCACTGTGCATTTTTATATTTTAGCTGGCACTGGGATCTCCATATCTAGTACTTCTTCAACAAACAGCAACTCATACCAATATCAATGAGTTCATGCCAATCTATTAATAACTCTTTTAATGAGTGCTGGTAGATTGAAAAAACAGTGGCTGAAAGAACTTTTGGCAAACCTCAGATGTAGGCTTTTTATTTTAGGGAGCTTCATGTGAGGGACATCTCCACACCCCAAACTTAAATATACCTTCTCTAAAATCACACAACAGTGGAGGAAAGAGAAAACTCCACTATTAGCAAACATTGTTTCAGCCAAATTACTCTGATCTACTGTCAGTCAGCAAAAGAGCTGTCCATAACATATCATAACACGTTATAGGTACTTACTGGGCTATTGATCCATGAGTGTCTTTAGACGCCTAGCCCTGTATTCTCATGAAATTTTTACCC
Organism: Protopterus annectens; assembly: GCF_019279795.1. NCBI lineage: Eukaryota > Metazoa > Chordata > Ceratodontiformes > Protopteridae > Protopterus > Protopterus annectens. The sequence goes on along the minus strand of NC_056743.1, from coordinate 634,717,883 downwards.
CTTGTAATGTAAATAAGCCAGAGTCAGGCAGAATATATTTCCATATTTTTGAGTTCCTTTGCAATCTCTGTCTAATCATTCTTTTCTTCTTCTTAATGAACTTGATGAATAGAACACTGATCTTTTTGCATTGTGCAGAGTTTCTATACTTCAGCTCAATAGGAATATCATTAGAGCTTTGTTTGAGGTTATTTTGTCCCTGAGAATACACTGCCTTCTTCTTCTTGCCTTATCTATGCTGTTCTCCCTCTGTTTCAGGATGCATGAGGAATTTCTTCTCTAGGCTTCAGTCCTTCTGCAAAGGATTTGTCTGTAATTTTAGCTTTTCTCTTACTTACTGCTACTGTTCTCTAGAGTCTTCCCTTTAAGGTTTGTGCCTTATACCATTTAGAACTCAGATCAGGTACCGTTTAGCTTTCTTTAATTACCATGATGAAATATTTCTTATTATTACATTTCTAATTCGCAGTATCCACTCCTTGGGCTCTGCATTTTAGCATGACAGAACGTTTAGAATTCAGCCCATGTTGTACATCTTCCCTCCTTGTTAACTTCATTTCATGTGAGTACACCCTTTCTGTGAAGATACCCTTCTCCTCACTTCAGGTAGTCACTTCAACTCCTTGCTTTGCAACATTTTCTGACTGGAATGACACTTCTGTTCATTACTTTGTAACATTTCCAGGCTGCAATGTTTGTGTGCAAGTCCCTTCCTTCCTCTGTTTCTGTTATTCAAAGCTCTTTAACTTGTGTTAGTTTTCATGTCTTTGTATCCTTAGCCAAATTTTTGTACCTTTAGGGGTTTCTGAAACTTTGCCTTGACCCTTCTACAATTCCTATGCTCAAAAAATGCAACTGGTGGTAGCGCACCCCTTTTTCTGGCTTAGGAAGGGACACATCTGTAGGACTATTCACCTTAGGAAGGGACACATCTGTAGGACTATTCACTTTAGGAAGGGACACATCTGTAGGACTATTCACCTTAGGAAGGGACACATCTGTAGGACTATTCACCTTAGGAAGGGACACATCTGTAGGACTATTCACCTTGGGAAGGGACACATCTGTAGGACTATTCGCCTTAGGAAGGGACACATCTGTAGGACTATTCACCTTAGGAAGGGACACATCTGTAGGACTATTCGCCTTAGGAAGGGACACATCTGTAGGACTATTCGCCTTAGGAAGGGACACATCTGTAGGACTATTTGCCTTAGGAAGGGACACATCTGTAGGACTATTCCACTTAGGAAGGGACACATCTGTAGGACTATTCGCCTTAGGAAGGGACACATCTGTAGGACTATTCGCCTTAGGAAGGGACACATCTGTAGGACTATTCACCTTAGGAAGGGACACATCTGTAGGACTATTCACCTACTTGTTCTACTCTCCCCACTGAGAGGATGGAATATCAAAAGAATTACATTCATCCATTTACCGCCACAACTTTTTTAAAATGGGGAACATATCTTTCTCTCTATTATCATGTCATGTGTTAAACTGGAAATAACAGCAGCAATGGCATGAATTACCTTCCCAAACCTAAGGCCAGACTCCAAAATACTAGCTTTAAATGTAATTGACATCCTCTGATGTAAGTCTGCCATGCTTCCTAAAGATGTGCCCTCAGTGTAAGTGACTTACTCTAGTGTAAGACCTATTTATAAAGCAGGCTTACAGTGGGGTCCAATCCCAAAAACTTGCTCTCAGTGTCATGTAGGATGGTATGTGTACAGTGCAGTAAGCGACTTACATCTAAGGTGAGTTTGGAATCTGGCCCACAGTGTAAGCCTGCTTTATGGATAGGTTTTACACCACAGTAAAGAACTTATATTGAGAGCTAGTCTTTTATAATTAGAGCAGGCTTACACAGAAGTAAGTCACTCACACCAAGAGCAAGTCTTTTGGAATGAGGGCATTAGTTTTAATTTCTGAGCAATAAGATATTATTTCTTCTCACTATAATCAATACTACTTCTAATGCTTTGACAGTAATAATTTTGTTTTTACATAGGTGGTATCCTTTTATAAGTGTTACCATACTGTCTGCAGTCTAAATGTCCTTCCTGTTGTCTGCCATCGGTTAAGACGTTGCTCTTAATTAACTTGGCAATTCCACACCAACATTTTGACCATCCTATCAAATAATGTCTCACATTTTAGAGGCATAATTTCACTAGTAGCATGCTTTCACAGGTTGGCGTGGGGGTTGGGGTTGGCGGTTGGTATAATTGTTAAAGTGTTTATGTTACAGACACAAGCTACAAGGTTGAATTCTCACCTCTGAAAGGGAAATTGGCTAGGCTTAAAATGGCCCACAAGGGCAGCCAGCCTGGTACTAAGCTATGAACTTATGAAGGTCTTAGTTTTCACAGGGGCAACAGCATTTCTATCACTAGTACAAAATATGTTTAGCTCTTCTTCCACATTTAAAACAGAGTATGTCTACAGCTGATATTTTATTTTGTTTTCAGTATTTGATACAGGTTTTACTACAGGTTTAGACTGATCAGCTCTGTATATAGTTTTATGGCATAGCAGTCTTTCCAATAGCACAAGAAAATTTTCGGACTTAGTAGGGTCAATTTGGCACACTCATTTTTTAAAGCAGTGTGGAATGATCTTTTGAATTTGTCAGTTATTGTTATTTCTATCATTTTATTCTTATTATGTTGACCCTCAGAGTCTAATTATGAATCAGTAATTTGGTTTAAGTTAAATAATTGTGATCTTACCATTTTACTGTGCTAAGGTGTCCAGCTATGAAACTTTGGAGCTTTTAGCTCTGGGGTAACACCAGCTCTGGCAAGTAATGCCATTTTAATTTTACAATACCACAAGTACTCAATCCCTCCCTGTCCATGAAGGCTTTCACTGACTCTGCAGTTAATTGGGACACCAAGATCTTGGCCCAGTCAGCTCAGTCCTATCCCTCCTGGTGGGCATACCACTTAAAGATAGTCAGATATGGCTGAGGTCCCCCTCCTGGGAATGTTGTTGTAACAGTGGTACTGTCTTTGGGGTAGCCATCAACTTGGCTATTGTGATCATCTCTTTGTCTGCAGTCACTGTTATCTACTATAGTAAGTGCTCTGCTGTGGTCATCTTATTGTATGGATTCACACACAGTTGCATAAAAAATTCCAGTGCTCCCAAGACTATATTTCTCTCTTTATCTCTCTTTTAGGGAAATTCATTTTATAGTAAAACACATTGTTTTTACTAGACTGGTAGTCTCGTATGCTTTAAACTTCCACATTAATGGAGAATGTGGGCATTTCGACGCAAATGAAAATAAATTTCCAAAAAATAATAAATAAATAAAGCAATGTCTTCTGGTTCAGCCAAAGAATCTCAATTAGTACCTTAAACTCAGTCTTATACTGCTGGCAAACAGTCTCTTTTGGTATGTCTGTCTGGCAAGAACAATTTCCATTATCTCCTTATTATTGACTTATTTGTATTTCTTAACTGAGTGGGTGCCCTGATTGTTGAACCCTTTCCAGCCACAGCTGAGGTACAGAGGCAAAACTATACGTACAGTGTGAAAACAAATTGTACATCCTTTCATACAACAGTGTTTACACTTTCAGAATTTGAGTGTAACAAGAATATAATCAAAGTTGCACAGTGTCACAACACAGAATAGAAGATTTAAGTATCTGTGGTAAGGCAGTACACACAGAAGTGATTATCAGTAGAGTATAGTTGCTGTGTCTTTCGACTTTTCCCAGTTAGGGGTCGCCACAGCGGAACTCCGGTCCGCTAATGATTGGCAGTAGATTTTTACATGCCGAGTTGCCAGCCCTGACACACAACCTTCAACGAAGGTACGCCCATTCACGCATGTCTCCACACAGAAGACGCTTTAGCTGAGAATCATTATCAGAGTATTGTAAATACTATTAACTCTAAGAGAACAAGGAAGACAGACAGAGAAGAAGAATTTTGTTTTAATTTTAATATTGTCTCTGTATGTATTTACACTATCGCCATGTTTGATTTACTTGGTTTAAGAAATGCCTCAAAGGAGAGAGAGGGGTTTAAGGGTTTATTACATAGGGGTTACCCATTACTGGTACTTAAACTGGTCTTTGTCTGTGTAGCAGGGACATTTATATATTTCTGTTAGGTGATCATTACATTTTCTCCGAAAACAGTTGAAGTCAGTTACTCCTTCTATATTTTGTAGTAACGGGTTCCACTTTGATGGGACAATTTCACTAAAACTCTTTTTCCAAGAGCGAGATTGAAAGCTAGAGGAACAAGAGTATGAGAATGGTGTTCCTGGCTACACAGTGAGTAAGGTGACTGCAAGTTGTAATTTGTGCCTTATGGAGGGGGAAGCAGTGTGCATCTGGCAGAGCTGGGCAAACAGTGTGACACAGTGATCCTCCATTGTGAGGGAGAGATTAATGAATGTACACATCACAATGACACTGAGCTGTAGCAGGATGGTATTATGGGCAGAATGGAGTGTAACTATTGGAAGTGCATTTCTCAGTTTAGGAACGAGCACAGGCCCGCTCAGGTCTTCCTTCACTGTGACTGATTCTGTCACCTAGAGCTACTGCCATGGACAACAGGTCCCTTTCAAAAAAGGGGTAATGTTGGCTTACTATCCAAGTTCCCTGTTATCATGCAATAACCCCCCCCCCACTTCAGAAGTACTCACACTTTCCATAACATAAAAAACAAATTTCGTAGATGTTGTACTTAATGTGGAATGTTTGTATAATGCATTGTAATTATCTATTCTTCGCATAGCATACACATGGTTTTGAACCCTTTGCTGAAATTTCCCACCCGTTTTCCCAGCATAAAAATCATTACAAGCTAGGCATGCAGTGAGGCCATTTTGTACACCCTTACTAAATGTGCCTCAGTCCTAACCCTAACCTTAGCCTTGCCCCTAACCACAACCCTACACATTACATTAGTAAAAACCTTTTCCTTAATAGTACTACAACACAAGACAAAAGTACACAGAAAACACATGACACCAAGCAAAAACTACACTAAATGTATCCCCTTACAAATGTATCCCCTTACTTAGCCATTCCTCTAACCCTAACCCACAAAAACTTATACGTGGGCAAAAACTGCTGTAACAGGATTGTGTTCATTTTCATGACCACCACTTTGTCACTTAAGTAATTTCATGCAAACTCCAACTTACCTGCACTATATAAAACTTTCATTCAGCAATACTAGATTCACACAAGAGACCATTGACTCATGTAGGGCAGTAGCTGTTTTTACACCCACAAAAATCTTCCTTTCCAAAGACTATTCTACCTTTTGAATTACAACTAATTGAATGTATATCTTTATGTATATATCTATCTATTTTTATATATATATATATATATATATATATATATATATATATATGTATGTGTGTGTGTGTGTGTGTGTGTGTCTATATATATATATATATATATATATATATATATATATATAGTATAGATAGATATATAAAAATATATATATTTACATATGCATATAATGCATATATATATATATATATATATATATATATATATATATAGATATGTATATATATATATATATATATATATATATTTAAAAAAAACATATATAGTTATACACACACACACACACACACACACACACACACACACACACACACACACACACACACACACACAAACATATAGGGTCTATATTATATGCTCAAAGAGACTTTTCTTCGGACATATAATCATTGACACCTTAAGAGCGAATGCTCTAAAGTGCGAAAGGCCACATCCGCAAATTTTTTCCTTGGGAAACAATTCACGGGGCCATACACAAAAAACACAAACTTCAAGACCCTAATCAAATGGGGCCCCCCCCACACACCCCCAGCTAAATATGCCAAATCCAATAAATGTTTTGTTGTTTTACATCTGCCAAGTTTCTGTGTCAGAGTTGGTTCTATTTTTATAAAAATCTCCATTTTGCTTAATCATTACAATTACTTAAACACTGTAGTCAAAAAAACACCATACACATGGCCGTGTTCCATCCACAAAAAATAGCCTCCGTCTTGTTCAGACAGTAAACCTATCAGCTCATGAGAATCAAATCACTCTAGCAGTACAAATCTGTCTGGGTACACTTTATACAGTCAACATTTGCCAGACTTCTGCACATCATTCATTTATTATTTATTTGGACTGAGAGACACATGCAGTCTCTCTGCACGTGCTCCATAATATCATTGTTACAGTGCTGGCCTGTCATGTAAGCCTTTGATATACTATTTCACACTGTCATGGCTTCCTATTATTTAAATCTGAACTTCTCCATCCCTTTGTGGAGAAGCAGTCCTACTCACAAAACAGCAATACTGTGAGGGGAAAAAAAAACAATCTTTGATTAGAGTAGCTCAGAAGAAAGCTCACGAGATGTGCTTCCAATACACAACTGAGTTTGAAATTCCCCCTCACAGAATGAAGTAAATAATGAGAAAACCTTACTGCTTGTGTGACTAACTTGTTGCTCCGTATTACCCCTTTATCCCTCTGTGATCCATGCGCACGCTATCCATGTTAACATACCTCTTAGTTTCTGCACCCAATTTCAGACTTGCCTGACTAGCCACACTGTTCAATAGCTCCCTTACACACTGCTTTGTGTAGCTGTGAGTTCTTGCTCCTTTAACACATCAGCAAAGTGGTTAGCGTGATGACACAAATTCAGGGAATTCTTATAATTCCAGGCCAGGCACAAAAGCTTATACTCCCTTGTTTATGCTTCTATTTTTATACAGAAATAAAACATGGAGTTACCCTTTAGTTCTGAGACTCTGAATGTATATAGAACCTAGGGTTTGCCAGCATTAATTTTTGTTTGTACCTCATCATTAAATCCTTGGATAGTATTAACGTATACCTTGCAGTGTCATCTTGAATCTAATGTAATAAATTTATTAGCAAAACCACCCCACGTGCATTTAAATAAAAACAACTGTCCTACATCTAATTAATTCAGACCTCTCTTAGGAGCACTTATAATATATACCCTAAACTTTGAAAATATTCATAGAAATCATAGGCGTCATAGGGCATTCAAAGTTACTGAGTCTTCTGACCATTAGGCTTTGCCAGTTCCCACCTTAGATTGTAACTCCCCTCTCAAGGAGGGCGAGGCCAGTGAAGCCCAGGATGAATTTATGAACACCCATCCGATTATCAGGAACCCATCTGAAGGAAGATAGTATAAAACACTACTTTATCTAATGGGGGAATCTATTCCAGAGGTGAGGGAGATGTTGAGTAATGAATCTGTTTCTCTATCTTATTTTACTGATGTCCTGAAGCAGGTTTAGATCCTTTGGTTTTGGTATTTTGGGACTCTTTGATTTGTGAAGGTGCAAGATATCTTGGACTACTGGGCCACTGATTGCTCAGAAGGGAAGGCATAAGTATCATCTGAGGAGCTTATAAGACAGAAGATAAAGTGACATTGTTTCTATGGATTTTAAGCCTATGATCCTCTTTGTTAGAAGCCTCTTGGATCTTTACGACTGTTTAATATGTCTGGTGAGGTACATCTCCAAGTGGGACATTGTGTACTTTAATTAGCTTGATCAGTATTGAATACAAAGGGGACAATAGCCTCTTTAGATCTGAATGACATTCCCTTGATGATTAGCTATCACCAAGTAGAATGATTTCCTGACAACCATTGCTACATGATGACCAATGACGAGACAATCATTAACCCAGGTTCCTTATATTTTCATTTTGAAGTCGAATATTGTCAGTACTATATACTGGGGGACAGTTTGTCTGCCAAACGCAACAGTGCTGCATTTATTAACATTTAATTTAGGCCCATTTTCATTACACCAGGCATTTCTAAGTCTACATTTTTACTGGAGAGCTTCTGTATTACAAGATTTGAAAATGGCTTCCAGTTTGCACTCATCTGCAAACTTGGATAACCATAGGTCTTGAGTTTTAGTGTGTAGGTCAGAAGTAAATACCATAAAAAAATGGTTGTAGAACTGAGTCCTGCAGGATACCACTGGTCATCTTCATGTGCTCTGACACTGACTCGGCTACCCACACTATATGGGTTCTGTCTTTTAGCCACCTTGCTGTCCATCTTACCACATATGCATCTATTTGTAGCATATTACGTTTATTAATTATGCTAGTATGGGGATATTGTCAAATGCCTTGACCAAATCAAGGCTGGTTATGTGTACAGTGTGACTGCTGTCGATAGCATGTGTTACCTTTTTGAAGAAGTTTATGATATTTGTTAGACAGGATCTACTTTTTACAAAACAAAACTAATATGCATCCAGCCCAATGAGATTTTTAATGTAAGTGTTAAGCACATTTGTTATAATATGTTCCATGGCCTTTCAAATGAGACTCATCAAACTGATGGGTCTATAGTTTCCAGAATCAATAGTAGGGCCGCGTTTATGGAACAGCATTACCAGTGCTGTGCAACATACTTCCTGGACTGAGCCTGAAGCTCAAATGTGACACATGTAGATGACAAAGCAGTGGTCCTGCAGTTACTGACCATGTTAAATTTACATGCAATTCCTTGATATTACAAATATGCATCACCATTCTTGGTAGCTCTTAAAGTGAAGAAATTCAGTTATTTCTACCATTGTCTTATAAATGCTTTATACTCTTCAGAGTCACAGGGACCACCAGAGTCTATTTCAGGTGCCAACTGCTCACCTCCACCCTCCCTCACCAGCTCCTCTAGTCCCTGAGCTACTAGCTGATCCTGGGTCCACAAGGTCACTTGGGTCACAGTCAGAGCTTTATTCTTCTGTTCCATGGAGCCAACCATTCAGCTAAGAAAGCATAGATAATTACAGTCTGAAAGCCGTGTCCCCTACTCATCCAAGTGCTTCATTATTATAATTCTCAGTTCCAACCCCCTGATTAACATAATTTATTAGACTACTACTGCTTCCTTTAGTGTATTACTTTTAGATGTGAAGCAGAAGGTGGTCATGTGCCAACATGTTCTAGAAATTTTTAATAATACCCCACTTTTGGGATAATACTGAGTATGAAATAAACCCTTTTTTGGATTATTCTACATTAATCAACAGCAGCATGACTTGTTTCTTAATTCTGTTGCCTTAACGCTATCATTACTTATGACAAAATGAAACAATGTATTTCTTTAATGACAACTTTAACCAAGGATCACGTATTCCAAAGTGGAAAGAATCCACTCCTTGTCATACATTCAGCTGATCAGAGACCTTCTGACACAACTAGCAAGGAAGAAAGATAACCCGAGTCCCATGGATCAGAATAGTGCTTAAGAGAAATGATGGGAGGTCCTACATACAGCTTATTCTGCACATGTCTTAACATAGCTACATGAGAAGGAGTAATCTAAAAGTTTTTAAGCTATGTTAATATACCCCTTACCAGTAACTTGTCGACCCTTACCAGTAACTTGTTGACTTTTTTGGTACTCTATGGACTACTGTTGTCGTGATTATGGTCCTAGTAACATATGATCTGGGAACATTCTAACAACTACAGCACACGTGCTATAGTCTGTTCATGCTATATGATGCCAGAGCTTTAATATATTTATAGAATATATTTTTAATTTAGTTTCATCATTGCTCTCTTGGCATATAACATGTTTGCATATATATATATATATATATATATATATATATATATATATATATATATATATATATATATATATATATATATATATATATCTATTGCAGGTGCTTTTGTGTAGGTCGGTACTCCTTTAATACCACTTTTACTGCAGCTTGTACATACCTTACTTCATTATTTCCTTTTAATTTTATTGAAAACTGTAATAAATTCTTTGAGTTTAAAAAAGTTGTTTTTGTAATACTGCTATTGACAGCCTAACAGTGAGGAACCAAAATACCAGAAATATTATTTTGTTGATTTTTATTCTGAATTGTGCATAATTTTAAAATGATGAATAAAATACATCTCTTAAGTTCCATTTCTTCCTTTACAGTTTTGCTTAACTTTCTACTTTTGCCAGAGTAAACTATTTTCATATTATTCTTTATGTAAAAAATATTGTAGTACTTTTGACTAAAAAATATTAACTAATCAATAAATTCTCTAAAGAAAAAGTCCATGGGAAAGTCTTAGGAATATGTATGAGAACAACAGTTAATCTGAGTGATGTAGGCTCGGCCACACTCTAAGTGACTAAAACTGAGGTCTGTGTTTACAGATGACAGCAGGTGATAAGGGATATCATCACTGAGTCCTAAAGAGGTTACACATGATGACATGGTTTAACATCTGCATACAGGAAGATGGCAGAAAACAGATGCACACTGAGACAGGTGGGGGAAAACAGCTGCAAAAAATCACTAGGAAGCATCATCTCTTACAAACTGAGGTGCTGGACTCTACTTCTGCACAGTATAAGAAGAACAAATCTGTTTACTAAGAATGGACATTTTACAGCACAGGAACAAAGATAGAGTATCAGTGTTTTAGAGCCAATGAATTTTGATACTAAATCCTTTCCAACAATTAATATTATTTATTTATGTAAAATAGTTTGATATTTTCAGTAGCTACTGAAACCTCAAACAGCTAAAGTTAAGTCAACAGTGAAGGGTGGAGTAAGCACACATTGTATAACAGCAGCTAAGGGTCCTTATGCTCAAATCAAGCACTGGTCTCAGTGTACTTTTTAGCATTTCAAGCACAGAGTGACACATTCCTCATGGCTTCACTTCTAAAGACCGATAACAGCTTTTTTTGGAAATGGTGCCTGCATTTCCTTTATATTGTAAAAACCAAGATCCTTCCTTAGCAGAAAACAAAAGTATGAGCATACAGTCTACTTATTCGGGTTCACTAGTTTACAGCAATACTATAAATTATCTTCAGTACAAACAAAAGTTTATTGTATTCAGCACATATTATACTAGAGCCAAACTAACTGTAAGAAAAAACCTGTATATATATATATATATATATATATATATATATATATATATATATATATATATATATATATAAGTTTAGATGTGATGTGATGCAGAAAAGTGTCATGTGTATCACCTGCCAGTGTCGGCAGCACATACTTTAGATTATAAAGTTATTTGCAAATACATTAATCCTTTACTTTGATAGAAGTGATGCATGGCTAGTAAGTGCTGCATAAACTGATATTTATTTATTTGTTTGTTTGTTTGTTGGTTACCTTGCTTATTTTTGTACTCCATTATTTTCTTAGGCTGCAGAATGCCTGGTTTGTTAATCTATAAGGGTCATCAACAAGGAGCTATAGCTGGAGTTTAGACTGCTCTGGTAATGAGCCCTGCTGCCCAACTCTGTAATGTACTGGGGGAAAGCCTTGACTGTAACCCATATGACTTGAGTTTGAGTAGAAGCTTGCATGCTAGAATATCCGGGCAGGGAAGGTTGGAAATGAATGGCTTCCACGGGCTTGTCCATCTTAGATGGGAAGAGATGGTTGTCCCTGTCATCACACAACTGCTCTCGTGTAAGCGTGCATGAAACAAAGGCCATAGGAGTTGGGGATATGGGCTTGACAGCCCCAAGTTTGTAACAATAGCACTCATGGGCATGTGTATGAGAGCATACGATAACCTCATGGTGAAGGGGGTTCTCACGTCAGCCACCAGCAGATAAGACTGGAGACATAACAAATCCACCTCCATTTCCAAGAAGCCAGTGAAGGCACAGACCATTGCCAAGACTATTTATATACATCTCTCATCCTCATTGGGATGTACTCAGGACAGGGGTGCAAATTGGTTAGACTTATAAGAAGAGGTCTGATGATCGGTAGGCATGGCAGGAAAGAGAAACTAGAGAAAAATACTCTAGTCATGACAAGGAACAACTCACAGTCAGTATCAGTAAGACTGTGGCAATTTTGTTCAGAACTGAGCTCATTAGTCACATTAAACCAGGTCGATGTTTACTGCACAGCTAATTGACTAAGCAGAAATGTTAGTAATCAAATAGATGATTAAGCAAAAAAGAGAATAAAACATAGAACATAAATCATAAAACTTAAATCAATGAAGCAAAACAACTGATTAACCCACAATGGTGAACTAGTCTGGAAAAATTAAGCAATATATTGATTAAATATTACTTTAATTGAAATGTAAGGTAAGGTAAACAAATGTGTGTTAAGGGACCATATAAACAGTGATTTTTTTATTTACTTTAATAAGGCATTGCAAGATATTCTCTTAATGGAAAATTCAAATTTTGAGAACTCACCATTTTGGACTTCATTATGGGGTATGTTTGGTGATATTCTATATTATGTTAAGTTCCTGTCTAATGACATTTACCTTTTTTAGACAAAGTGGGACATGCCTCTCCTTCAGCTGCATGCCTTGTATCTTTGTTGGAAAAATTTATTTAATGTCATGCCTAGAAAGCAGTATCATCCCAGATTTGTTAATTGTTGATACATAGTCACTGGTTTTCTTCAATCACATTTAATAAAACAAGTAAACAATGCACGCAAAACACAGATGGAAAGTAGCAGGGTAGCCATGGATCATCCCAAAATGTACCTTGCAAATATGGACGAGATCAAACAGGTTATAAGACAGATCAAGAGGCAGCAGATGATTTGTGAAACTTTATAGTGTCTGGTGATTATGTCATCAGATTTTCCATTAACAAGTGGTGGTTACACATCAGTGAATGTGTTGCTCCTCCTTCTCCTCTCCTGTGATAACCTTACTGGATTCTCATTAAAGGAAATTCTAGCCTGTCTTCCAAGATGGCTGCACACTGAGTAACAGCTTAATTTCAGTTCTTCCAGTGTGAAAACAGAAATTAAGAAAAGAGACCAGGTGAATATGTCTTTTTGGATAAACCTCAGTAACTGGCTAGTAAGTGCACTACCTGGATGTCAGCAAAAAAGAAATTCAGAGGACCTAAAAGAAAAATCAATCACAACAGGTGAAGAGAAAACATTGTCTGGGAAGACACCTTCAGCTGTTCAGCAAAAAAGCAGTTCAGGCTCCAGCTTTGGTGCAAGACATGACTTCCTGTAATCTAGAGGAAAAATAAGTCAAATGTGCTCAGAGCTGATTAAAATAAAGCAAACACTGAAGGAGTGTATCAACTCAAATAACAAAACACTAGGAAAAAAATGGAAGAAGCTTTAAACAGATATTCAGGTAAACTGATAAAACTACAAAACTCAGAGGTCAACATGAAGAAAATGCTGCTTCAGTATGACACTGCTAAAGAGGAGATGTTTAAAAAAATATAGAATTAGAGGACAAAGCATGTAGGAAATACCAAAGATTTTCTGCTGTACCAAAAAAACTGGAAGAAACAGACTGTATTAATTTTATGAAAGCACAAATAAGCAACAGTACTGGTATTCCACAGCAGGAGTTGTTAACTGAAAGGGAACATAGCCATGAGAAAGCAACCCAGACCTTTAATAATAAAAATGCAATCTTACCAGCAGAAAGCGTTCATTCTGACAAAACTGTGTGAGAGACATTAGAGTGTTTGTGGAAAAGGATTATTCACTGTACACCAGGCAGAAGAGGAGTACATTTATTCCATCAATCAGGGAATATCCAGAAGCAGGTGTGAGATTCAAGCTGATGAATACAGCTATTTTCAGAGTATTTTTTCTTGTTTCTTGGAGAGTCAAAATCATTCCTTGATGCAAAACATGCTAAGGAAGAAATAGAAAAGTTTGTCCAACAAAAAAATGAGTTATCAAACAGAAGGGGAATCTGTTTCTTAGTCTTCTGACAATAAAGCCTATAGAAAGACTATGGCATTGAATCATTTCCCAATGTTCCAAAGGAAAATACTTGAGAGACAGAAAAAAGCACAATAGTTGACTAGAAAAAACGGGTACATTGGAAATGAACCAGTGACTGGATTTGGGAGATGGAGATGGAGATCAACAGAAAGAAAACTAACAACTTGGAAAGTGATGAAGAAATTTGGGATTACAAAGATTCAGTAACATTTGGAAAGTATGACTGAACAATAAAACCTGGAAATACTGGATTTTTTTGACTTTGTTAAACTTGTGGGGAACTTAAAAGCATATAATCTATTGCATGTTATTACTGTTTGGAAGAAGATTTAGGAAAGGGGAAGAGGAAGAAAAGAGTTAACTGTAAGTAACAAAATTTTGTTTTGAACACTATGTTTATAGTATGTGGCATATACTGCATGCTATAAAGTAACGCTTTTTCAGTTAAATTTGAGTGTAATATGCATACTGAAGTAAACAGGTGTTCCTATTTTTCCTTCTTTCTTCTTGTTCAGTTTTAATAAATGTAGACACGGCAATGCAAAAAGAGGGGAAAGCCTGGGCAAAAGAGCATTATATATGTAAAATTGATATGCCTTTTCTTATTTTTGCATAGAGGAATTAAGGCCCTTGTCTTGATTTAATAACAAATTTTAAGGGGAAGCAAATAAATAAAAGAACACACAGAGAACATATAGAATACTGAATAGTTTTTCACTCTTGTAAATAAATGTTTACAGAGCAATACGTTTAGTGGAACACAGCTGTGTATCTGGGTCTCATATTTCTATAGAGACAATCTGATAAGTGGGCAATAAAAACAGAATACTTATTTATTTCAATGGCCAAGAGATAATGTTTTATGAAAGCATTCAAGTTGTTTTCTTCATCTGGGAGATGAATATAGTAAGGATAGAAACAGACAGCAATTAGTAGAAGTAGAAGGACAGGCTGTATCATACATCCTAGCATGGATAACCTTCATTCTAGGTTAATTCAAGTCTGTCAGTGTGACGGTCAGTCTGGGACAATTATTCCTATTAGGAGAGTTAAACTTCATTATTTAAAGATGCACAAAGTTTTGTGTGTTACTATTACGTTAATAGGTTTGAGGGGAGTTTGGAGGTGTGTCTGTTTTTTTTAAGGGTCTTCATTAAAACAAAAAGTCTTGTAAGATGTGACATAGGTTCAAATGGATATGTCAAGAAATAAGTGTATAAAAGACCAACCTACCAAACATTAGTGTATGCATCTAATACAATAGCTGAAACTAGACAAAAATGTTATATATAATAGGAGGAAATATTAAGTTCTTATCATAATGACACTTTCCATATTTTCTTTACATGTGAATGGTCTCACAGACATATACAAAAAAGAAAAAGTAGTGAACTATATAAAGAATGCAGAGTGCAAATACGCATTTGGAAAGAACTGAACATGTGAATGTAATAAAGAAATTATATCAGGATGGTTGTTCAATGAAATATCTGGGGCAAAGAAATAGGGGAGTACTTATATTAATTACAGGAGGAGCTTTGATAGTGCTAAAAGAGGAAAAAAGATAATAATGGCAGATTTATAGTACTAAAGGGCTATTGATAAAGTAGGAGGATTATGCTGGCATGCATTTATATTCCATCTATAATCAGTTTCAGCAGGAAATATTACTTATAGGTGGGGACTATAATTTGATTTGCAACAGTGAGAATGTATCTGGGGGTCCTAGAAAGGAAAATATAAAAAAGGTAGATTTTTGAAATTTTATGAAAATATTTGGTATAGAAGACATGAATTCAGTAGTAGGAGTTAGGAGAGAATTTACAAATTATTCTTCAAGGTACAAAAACTGGGCTAGGTTAGAAATTATATTTCACAGGAGTATGTGCATTTAATTGAAATGTTTGATACACATCCAATAACTATTTCTGATCACTTGCCAATAATGACTAAAATAAAAATTAAGGGTAATGAAATAAAAAATAAGACACTGGCACTTCCCCACCTAGCTGTTAAAAAGTGAGGAACTTAAGGAATAGGTAGTGGAAATTATTTGGGAGTTATTAGAGAAAATAGAATTTTCTTCTGAATATATAGCTAGGGAATGGGATAAAATTAAAGTGGAGTTTAAAAATAGGGTGGAAATAAAGGAAAAGGAGATATGGCTAAGAAGTAGCAAGAATTATTTAGAGGGACTGACAAATGTTAAAATATTGCAGTTGCAGAGTGCTAAAGAGAAAATAAGGGAGTACCTGGATAATATGCATGTGTTTAGAAAAATTGTTGTTAAGCAACTGATTTTTGATAATAACTCCAGAGCACAAAAACTTTTAAGACAATGGCTCAGGCAACTGAGAAAGGCAAGGGTTGTTGCAAAGCTTAAGGAGCCTATAACAAAGAAAATAACCAAAGATCCTGTAGATGTATTCGACATATTTCGAAATTTTATCAAAATCTATGTAAAGCAGAGAAATGTGGAAAGCAAGAAAAAGTACAAATGGAAATGTTCATGGAAGAATTAAATATGCCAAGGTTAGAGGTAGATGAGGCTCAATTACTAATAGTTAGGATAGGAGGAGATGAGATGAAATAGTGATTCATAACCAATCTAAAGGAAAATCCTAAGAAATAGATGGTATTCCTTTGGAAGTTTTGAAGGTAGGACGGATGAAAGTGATAAAGATCTGGAAGGTTTCCTTTAACAGTATTTCAAAAGTAGGAGAAACCCCAACATTCTGGAAAAAAGCAGTGGTGGCTATCATACCTAAAGGTGGTAAAGATCTATCAGATCCAGCTTCATATAGGCCCATTTTGATTCTAAACCATGATTATAAAGTGTTCATGTCTATAAAGGCTAAAAGATGGCAAATCTCATGCCAAAATAATGGATCAATGTGGTTTTGTGGATGAAAAGCAAATATTTGACAACATTAATTGAACAATGATGATCCAGAGGGAATCAGAATATAAGACAATACCACTGTTGTTGGTGGGTCTTGATGCAGAGAAAGTATTTGACAGAGTAAGCTGAGATTTTATGAGTAGGGCAACAGAAGCATTTGCATTCCCTTCTAAAATGATAAGGTTGATTAGGAGGACATATGAGGGATTGAATGTGAAAATTAAAGTGGGGGCTCCTCTCTGATAAGTTCTGTTTGAGCAGAAGAACCAAGCAGCGATGCCCTCTTTCCCATGTGTTATTTGTGTTATATTTAGAAATAATTGGCAAAGAAAATAAGGGAATCAAAATGTTCAGGGATGAAACTGGTATGGTAATCAGGAGAAGTTGGCATTATTTGCAGATTAAGTTATTGTGTGTCCGATTAAACCAGAAATGGACATTTCAGTGATGTGGAACATTATGAGAGAGGTTTGAGTTTTTTCAGAATACAAAATGAATTAAGATAAAACAAAAGCTATAGCTGTAAACTATGTAACCACACATGAATTGATTCAGCAATACTCATATTTATGGGGACATGATAAAATGAAGTACTTAGGAGTATGGATTAAAATGGATTCTGTTTTGACAGCTGAGGATATGTGTGAAGAGAATAAACAAAAGGTAATACTAAGAAACTGGAAGCTCTGTTTTATGTATATGGATAGCAAAATACAAGCAGTGAAAATGCTTTTAGTCCCTATAGTTTTATACATTGGTCAAGCATATTTTTATCAACCAGAGATGCTGTAGACAGTAATTAATAAACAATTGAAGGCTTTTATTTGGCAGGGGAAGAGGGCAAGACTCAAATGAGATAAAATGATCCTTCCAATAGAACAATATGGTTTGGGATTACCTGATATGAAGGGGTATTTCAGAGCTACACAGTTAAGGCTCCTATACATAGCACAAGTAGAAAGCTATAATTCAAAGTGGAAAGGGATGACGATGTAACAGGGGGAAGCTCAAGAAACAAGGTGAGATTGGGATTTTGTATTCAGAACCTTAAGGAGGATAATAATAACCATACAGAACAATACTAATTTCATGAAGTTCAATTGTACTTTGACTTAGGAATGGGCTCCATTCCCATCATGGTATTAGAAACTCAAAAGACTTTGAAAAATTAAAAAAACATGGGAAATATATTCATAAAGTAGCAGAAGGTATTCTAAGCACTAAGCCAGCACAGGGATGGAGAAAGGAAATGTTGTCAATAGGGATGACTGCAATTAGGGATACAGAGATGAGGCAAAAGGGGGCTAGAATTTACTGGAGAAAAATGGCAAAGGAACCAATGTATTGGGAGTAAACAATTAGAGAGAGAGATGTAATGGAAAGAGAAGAGGCCAAGAATTAATTTGGACTGCAGACTACAGATTGCCCTCACTATCAAGGATTGATACCAGAGTATAGGCAAAGAAAAATAAATAGGTGTATCCTAAGTGAAAGACTAGCACTGGTAGAGTTTTTAGTAGAGTGTAGAACAGAAGCTACTGTTAAAAATGGAAAATTAGTAGGACATACAAAATATTGCACAGTAACTATTGGAATCAGTCAGAGGAGTTTAGAAAGGATTGGGAAAGATAAAAAATTCACAAACACACACTGTGGGGATAAATGTAGCAATATGGAACAAAGTCTAGAAGATTTAGGATCTTTGCTTAGAAGTGTTTGCATAGGTGTTCTTATACCCCAAGCAGATTCCACATAATTTTCCCCACATAGATTGCAAATGTTTGAGGTGCAATGGGGAAGAAAGATGAAACTGGGAACATGTTTTTGGGAGTGTAATGAGTTGGCAGACTTTAGAAATTCTATGCAAACTTATTTAACAGAACTACTGTTTGAAGAAATTGGTGTAACTAAGGAAATATTTTTTTTGAGCTATGATACAGAATCAGAATTGTCTAGACACAGTGAGGCCTTGCAGAGTTTGATTTTGGTGGGTGCCAGAAATGCAATTGCTTGAAAATGGAAATCAAAGTCTAAACCAACTGTACTGAAAGTGGTGAATATAGTAATGGAGATAAAATGACTGGAAGTCGGGTCTTTAGAAGAGTGTAGGAGCAAATTTCATAGAAAAAATGGAAATTGTGGGAACAATACATGCAGAATACTGTTTTGGAGGATGAATGAGGTTACAAGGAAGGCAGGAATTGAATGAGCTTTGTAATGTTTGACTGACAATGACTGGATATATTATAAGTGATGTATAACAATTGCAACTGAAAATATGTCAATATTGGTTTGTTTTGATTTAAATAAATGTATGCTTGCATATGTCATAATTGATAATTTAATAAAAATGTTTCTTGTTTCAAAAAAAGAAAGTCTAGCCCCTGGTAAGAAGACAATCAGATTAACATATTTCACTGCCAAGAATTTGTCCTTGTTCAGAATGTAACAGCTGTTCATGAGGAAATAGAGTCTTCAGTGAAACAAGCAGGGAAAGGCACTTTGGTTACTGACTTTTAGCAATATTCAAGAAAGGGTCAAGAGAAATCATGTATTTCAAGTGTCTCTTAAACTAATGTAGCTCTTGAGTTTTCCATACCAATATGGAACCCTATGTAAGAATATGTTGACTGTCTTATTATGTTTTATATGAATGTATTTTTTTTTTTACCTAAGTGCAACAACCAATCAGGCTTTCACAGAATGATTTTGCAGTGTGCTTGATTACCTGGTACATCAAGGAATGTGACAACAATGCAGGTTTTTAGCAGACAGAATGTCTGTGCTAACAACTATGTTAGTATATGCCAAAGGACAAACGGTACAAAGTACAGCATTTTGTTTACCTTCTTAGAAACAGTTGAAATATCATGAATTCAACTTGCTTGCTAACAGGAAAAGAAGATAAACAATCTTCTGTTACTGTGGGCTAGCAATATTAGTCACCTCTGAGTAATCTCTGATGTACTTATAATGTAAATCTTTGTAAATGCACCATGGGATAGGCTGAGTTTATGTTACTGTATCATGCACTGCATTCTTGCTTTTAGTTTGAGAGTGTGCCATTTTGTGTCATATATAAAAGAACATTAATAATGGTTTAGCATGGAAAACTATTATGCATTGTTTGGAATGGTCATTTTTAAGTTTAAGCTGTGTCTTATAATGTTATTCTCACTGATGTCATAGAAATATCTAATAACTGGGAGATTCATCGTGATTGAGAAATGGACATAGCAAAAATTATGTTTGCAGTGAAAATGGCTGATACTTTTATTGTACACATAGTAGGATGTGGCAGAAGACTGAAAAGGAGGATGTAGCTGAGAAATCCACACAATGATAACAGCAGTCCATAACCTCTATGAACCTAAAATGAATGATGAGAAAATGAGAGATTGAAAATGTTACCTTCAGATAACTTATGACAAGTGAAGGATTATCATTTACATAAATTAGTCTATTAAAAAGATCTCAAATAATTTCAAGTTATATGAATGACAACAAGCTGACTGGAGCTTTTCTCCTCCGGTCTCCACTGAAAATGGGCCACAACCCAGTTGGACAAATCCGGTTAACAAATGTCAATAAATAAATAAATAAATAAATAAATAAATAAGAAGCCCAAAGAATTTTTGGGCTTCATTCTCCATGAATCTAGCTGACGGACAGGACACAGCACAAGAAACACAAACAGGGGAAGTTACCTCCACAAAGAGACCAGTCGCCAGTGGAGTCCTGAAGGGTTCTGTGCTAGACCTCTCTTGTTTGGCATCTCCTTTTCTGAAGTAAAAGACAATACCAATGAGCTCTGGCTGACTAAGTTTGCAGATGACTGCAAGCTAGAAGCAATCATTGAATTCCCAAAATGACTTAGCTTTCTTTCAGGAAGGTTTGTCGCAAATAAATAACTGGTGCCAAAATCATGGATTGAAACTAAATGCGAAGAAATGCATTATCATATCCTTTGGGAAGTCCTTTACTCCTGGGAAATACCACATCGACAATACACCCTTAAGAGTTAACCCAGTTGTTTGGGATTTGGAAACTTATGTGGAGAGTGACCTAGCTTTTGACCAATGTGCCCATTATTTTAAGAAAGTCTCTCTGTATTGCACAGCTTATAATAAAGGGATTGTGTCTAGATCTAGGGATGTCATTTTTTTCTGTGTTACAGGAATGTTTAAGAATGTTGTATAAATATGGAGTGAAGCATTAGCATATGCTTATCTGCTAGGGTGTATGTCAGGATTTTCTAAGATGGATACACATTCAATAGTATAGTAAATATATTTTATCAGGATCATGGTGTATTCTATCTGTCATGCTCCATGTCAAGATAAATTTGGAGTTAAAGTGAAAAAATAAGTGCTTAATCTGTCATACTGCATGGCAGGGCTATACACCAGACACCTGAAAAATATCTGCACTGATTATGAAATGTAGTACTCAGCAACAACAGAACTGTTAAATCTAATATTTTATGTCAGCAACCATATGATTCAAGTCTTAAAAGCTGTCACAAGAGAAGTGCATGACATATGCATACTAATAATCCAGCTTTTACTGTTCTGTCAACTTGATCAAACTTCTCAGTACTAAAAGTGAGAGACATTAGAGTGTTTGTGGAAAAGGATTATTCACTGTACACCAAGGCAGAAGAGGAGTAAATTTATTCCATCAATCAGAGAATATCCAGAAGCAGGTGTGAGATTCAAGCTGATGAATACAGCTATTTTCAGAGTATTTTTTCTTGGAGAGTCAAAATCATTCTTTGATGCAAAACATGCTAAGGAAGAAATAGAAAAGTTTGTCCAACAAAAAATGAGTTATCAAACAGAAGGGGAATCTGTTTCTTAGTCTTCTGACAATAAAGCCTATAGAAAGACTATGGCAGTGAATAATTTCCCAATGTTCCAAAGGAAAAGACTTGACAGACAGAAAAAAGCACAATAGTTGACTAGAAAAACCAGGGGTACACTGGAAATGAACCAGTGACTGGATTTGGGAGATGGAGATGGAGATCAACAGAAAGAAAACTAACAACTCGGAAAGTGATGAAGAAATGTGGGATTACAAAGATTCAGTTACATTTGGAAAGTATGACTGAACAATAAAACCCGGAAATACTGTTTTTTTTTACTTTGTTAAACTTGTGGGGAACTTAAAAGCATATAATCTATTGGATGTTATTACTGTTTGGAAGAAGATTTAGGAAAGGGGAAGAGGAAGAAAAGAGTTAACTGTAAGTAACAAAATTTTGTTTTGAACACTATGTTTATAGTATGTGGCATATATTGAATGCTATAAAGTAACACCTTTTCAGTTAAATTTGAGTGTAATATGCATACTGAAGTAAACAGGTGTTCCTATTTTTCCTTCTTTCTTCTTGTTCAGTTTTAATAAATGTAGACATTGCAATGCAAAAAGAGGGGAAAGCCTGGGCAAAGGGGCATTACATATGTAAAATTGATATGCCTTTTCTTATTTTTGCATAGGGGAATTAAGGCCCTTGTCTTGATTTAATAACAAATTTTAAGGGGAAGCAAATAAATAAAAGAACACACAGAGACCATACAGAATACTGAATAGTTTTTCACTCTTGTAAATAAATGTTTACAGAGCAATATGTTTAGTGGAACCCAGCTGTGTATTTGGTTCTCATATTTCTACAGAGACAATCTGATAAGTGGTCAATAAAAACAGAATACTTATTTCTTTCAATGGCTAAGAGATAATGTTTTATGAAAGCATTCAAGTTGTTTTCTTCATCTGAGAGATGAAAATAGTTAGGATAGAAACAGACAGCAATTAGTGGAAGTAGAAGGACAGGCTGTATCATGCATCCTAGCATGGATAACCTTCATTATAGGTTAATTCAAGTCTGTCAGTGTGACAGTCAGTCTGGGATAATTATTCCTATTAGGAGAGTTAAACTTCATTATTTGAAGATGCACAAAGTTTTGTGTGCTACTATTACGTTAATAGGTTTGAGGGGAGTTTGGAGGTGTGTCTGTTTTTTTGTTTGAGGGTCTTCATTAAAACAAAAAGTCTTGTAAGATGTGACATAGGTTCAAATGGATACGTCAAGAAATAAGTGTATAAAAGACCAACCTGACAAACATTAGTGTATGCATATAATACAATAGCTGAAACTAGACAAAAATGTTATATATAATAGGAGGGAATATTAAGTTCTTATCATAATGACACTTTCCATATTATCTTTACATGTGAATGGTCTCACAGACATATACAAAAAAGAAAGAGTAGTGAACTATATAAAGAATGCAGAGTGCAAATAGCTATTCAACATATACACATTTGGAAAGAACTGAACATGTGAATGTGATAAAGAAATGATATCAGAGATGGTTATTCAATGAAATATCTGGGGCAAAGAAACGAGGGAATATGTATATTAACTGCAGGAGGAGCTTTGATAGTGCTAAAAGAGGAAAAATATAATAATGGCAGATTTGTAGTACTAATGGGCTATTGATAAGGTAGGAGGATTTTGCTGGCATGTATTTATATTCCATCTAAAACTGCTGCAATGGAGCTTAAGAAAATTCTGGGAGAAATAATCAGTTTTCAGCAGGAAATATTACTTATAGGTGGGGGCTATAATTTGATTTGCAACAGTGAGAATGTATCTGGGGGTCCTAGAAAGGAAAATATAAAAAAGGTAGATTTTTGAAATTTTATAAAAATATTTGGTATAGAAGACATGAATTCAGTAGTAGGAGTTTGGAGAGAATTTACATATTATACTTCAAGGTACAAAAACTGGGCTAGGTTAGACAGAAATTATATTTCACAGGAGTATGTGCATTTAATTGAAATGTTTGATACACATCCAATAACTATTTCTGATCACTTGCCAATAATAACTAAAAAACAATTAAGGGTAATGAAATAAAAAATGAGACACTGGCACTTCCCCACCTAGCTGTTAAAAAGAGAGGAACTTAAGGAATAGGTAGTGGAAATTATTTGGGAGTTATTAGAGAAAATAGAATTTTCTTCTGAATATATAGCTAGGGAATGGGATAAAATTAAAGTGGAGTTTAAAAATAGGGTGGAAATAAAGGAAAAGGAGATATGGCTAAGAAGTAGCAAGAATTATTTAGAGGGACTGACAAATGTTAAAATATTGCAGTTGCAGAGTGCTAAAGAGAAAATAAGGGAGTACCTGGATAATATGCACGTGTTTAGAAAAATTGTTGTTAAGCAACTGATTTTTGATAATAACTCCAGAGCGCAAAAACTTTTAAGACAATGGCTCAGGCAACTGAGAAAGGCAAGGGTTGTTGCAAAGCATAAGGAGCCTATAACAAAGAAAATAACCAAAGATCCTGTAGATGTATTCGACATATTTCGAAATTTTATCAAAATCTATGTAAAGCAGAAAAATGTGGAAAGCAAGAAAATGTACAAATGGAAATGTTCATGGAAGAATTAAATATGCCAAGGTTAGAGGTAGATGAGGCTCAATTACTAATAGTTAGGATAGGAGGAGATGAGATGAAATAGTGATTCATAACCAATCTAAAGGAAAATCCCAAGAAATAGATGGTATTCCTTTGGAAGTTTTGAAGGGAGGACGGATGAAAGTGATAAAGATCTGGAAGGTTTCCTTTAACAGTATTTCAAAAGTAGGAGAAACCCCAACATTCTGGAAAAAAGCAGTGGTGGCTGTCATACCTAAAGGTGGTAAAGATCTATCAGATCCAGCTTCATATAGGCCCATTTTGATTCTAAACCATGATTATAAAGTGTTTATATCTATAAATGCTAAAAGATGGCAAAGCTCATGCCAAAATAATGGATCAATGTGGTTTTGTGGAAGAAAAGCAAACATTTGTCAACATTAATAGAACAATGATGATCTAAAGGGAAGCAGAATGTAAGACAATACCACTGTTGTTGGTGGGTCTTGATGCAGAGAAAGTATTTGACAGAGTAAGCTGAGATTTTATGAGTAGGGCAACAGAAGCATTTGCATTCCCTTCTAAAATTATAAGGTTGATTAGAAGGACCTATGAGGGACTGAATGTGAAAATTAAAGTGGGGGTTCCTCTCTGATAAGTTCTGTTTGAGCAGAAGAACCAAGCAGGGGTTTCCTCTTTCCCATGTGTTATTTGTGTTATATTTAGAAATAATTGGCAAAGAAAATAAGGGATTCAAAAGGTTCAGGGATGAACCTGCTATGGTAGTCAGGATAAGTTGGCATTATTTGCATATTAAGTTATTGTGTGCCCGATTAAACCAGAAATGGACATTTCAGTGATGTGGAACATTATGAGAGAGGTTTGAGTCTTTTCAGAATACAAACTGAATGAAGATAAAACAAAAGCTATAGCTGTAAACTATGTAACCACACATGAATTGGTTCAGCAATACTCATATTTATGGAGACATGATAAAATGAAGTACTTAGGAGTATGGATTAAAATGCATTCTGTTTTGACAGCTGAGGATATGTGTGAAGAGACTAAACAAAAGGTCATTCAAAAACTAAGAAACTGGAAGCTCTGTTTTATGTATATGGATAGCAAAATACAAGCAGTGAAAATGCTTTTAGTCCTTATAGTTTTATACATAGGTCAAGTATATTTTTATCAACCAGAGATGTTGTGGATAGTAATTAATAAACAATTGAATGATTTTATTTGGGAGGGGAAGAGGGCAAGACTCAAATGAGATAAACTGTTCCTTCCAATAGAACAATATGGTTTGGGATTGCCTGATATGAAGGGGTATTTCAGAGCTACACAGTTAAGGCTCCTATACATAGCACAAGTAGAAAGCTATAATTCAAAGTGGAAAGGGATGATGATGTAACAGGGGGAAGCTCAAGAAACAAGACGAGATTGAGATTTTGTATTCAGAACCTTAAGGAGGATAACAATAACCATACAGAACAATACTAATTTCATGAAGTTCAATTGTACTTTGACTTAGGAATGGGGTCCATTCCCATTATGGTATTAGAAACTCAAAAGACTTTGAAAAATTAAAAAACATGGAAAATATATTCATAAAGTAGCAGAAGGTATTCCAAGTACTAAGCCAACACAGGGATGGAGAAAGGAAATTTTGTCAATAGGGATGACTGCAATTAGGGATACAGAGAAGAGGCAAATGGAGGCTAGAATTTACTGGAGAAAAATGGCAAAGGAACCAATGTATTGGGAGTAAACAATTAGAGAGACAAATGTAATGGAAATAGAAGAGGCCAATAGTTAATTTGGACTGCAGACTAGAGATTGCCCTCACTATCAAGGATTGATACCAGAGTATAGGCAAAGAAAAATAAATAGGTGTATCCTAAGTGAAAGACTAGCACTGGTAGAGTTTTTAGTAGAGTGTAGAACAGAAGCTACTGTTATAAAGGGATAATTAACAAAGATATAGGGGACTTGCAGACGTTGGACCCGACCCAGTTTGGCTTTGTCAAGGGCAGATCATGCCTTTTGAACTTGGTCGACTTCTTCGAAACAGTCACCAAGGCCATTGATGAGGGAAAGGCAGTCCATACAGCCTACCTTGACCTTGCAAAGGCTTTCGACACAATACCCCACTCGGGTATTGTAGAAAAACTTACCAGCTTAAATGTAAACCCATATGTCACAAGATGGGTTGCAAACTGGCTTAAGGACAGAACCCACAGGGTTAGAGTTGCTGGCGCTATGTCAGACTCCAAGCCGGTCACAAGTAGTGTCCCACAGGGCTCGGTCCTTAGCCCCCTATTGTTCGGCATCTACTTCTCAGAAGTACAGGCCAACATGGGAGGACTTTGGCTGACAAAGTTTGCAGGCGACTGCAAACTGCCATAGTGGAAAGTGCATGGACACGGATATCCTTCAGAAGGGACTCACGGAAACAGATAGCTGGTGCCAGAGCCATGGCCTGAAGTTAAGCCAAAAATGTATAGTCATACCCTTGGAAAAACAAGGTAACCCCAAGCTACCATATAGGTGGCAATCCACTAAGCACAGAAGAGGTTATCAGGGACCTGGGGACCCAAGTTGACAGTGGCCTTTCTTTTGACACTCACGTTGCTAAAGTGGTTAGAAAGACCTTCTACATTGCCCACCTGATCATGAAGGGATTCACATCCAGATCTAGTGAGGTCATTGTTCCCCTGTACTCTTCACTTATCAGACCAATGATCGAGTACAATGCCCCATTCGGGATGTATCTCACCCGACATCTGCAGCAATTGGAAAGACCCCAAAAGTTCCTCACCAAAAGGATAAAGGGTCTCCAAAATCTGTCATATGCTGCCAGATTGAAGAAACTCCAGCTCTATTCAGTCTCATACCGTCTGCTCAGAGGTGACATGTGCCTGACATACAAGGCCATGTCCAACCCGGAATTAATGGATCCACCTCAAAAAATCCAAATCCACCAAAACCACTAGAGCAAGCAACTTAAACCTTAGCACGGATATAAATAGGACGTGCTGGAGGGATAGATTTATCACTCAGAGACTCCCTATGCTGTGGAATAAAATCCCGGTCCATGTGAGGCAGAGCACCTCGCTGGCTCTGTTCAAGAGAAATCTTGACCTGTGGATGGGAGATCGTAGGTTTACCCTGGGAATCATCTCTGTGTTACTGCTGGACAGAGGCACAACAAACTAATGGGCACAGTATTTTTTCATATAAGGGGTGGCGTAAGCCACAAAACTTTGGGCTAGGCTTATAAATGCCTTAGGGCAAATAGCCTAGTATAAACCTATGAACCTATGAACCTATAATTAGTAGGACATAAAAAATATTGCACAGTAACTATAGGAATCAGTCAGAGGAGTTTAGAAAGGATTGGGAAAGATAAAATATTCACAAACACACACTGTGGGGATAAATGTATCAATATGGAACAAAGTCTAGAAAATTTAGGATATTTGCCTAGACGTGTTTGCATAGGTGTTCTTATACCCCAAGCCAGATTCTAGATAATTTTCCCTACATAGATTGCAAATGTTTGAGGTGCAATGGGGAAGAAAGATGAAACTGGGAACATGTTTTTGGGAGTGTAATGAGTTGGCAGACTTTAGAAATTCTATGCAAACTTCTTTAACAGAACTACTGGTTGAGGAAATTGGTGTAACTAAGGAAATTATTTTTTTGAGCTATGATACAGAATCAGAATTGCCTAGACACCGTGAGACCTTGCAGAGTTTGATTCTGGTGGGTGCCAGAAATGCCATTGCTTGAAAATGGAAATCAAAGTCTAAACCAACTGTACTGAAAGTGGTGAATATAGTAATAGAGATAAAACGACTGGAAGTGGGGTCTTTAGAAAAGTGTAGGAGCAAATTTCATAGAAAAAAATGGAAATTTTGGGAACAATACATGCAGAATACTGTTTTGGAGGATGAATGAGGTTTCAAGGAAGGCAGGAATTGAATGAGCTTTGTAATGTTTGACTGACAATGACTGGATAGATTATAAGTGATGTATAACAATTGCAACTGAAAATATGTCAATATTGGTTTGTTTTGATTTAAATAAATGTATGACTGCATATGTCATAATTGATAATTTAATAAAAATGTTTCTTGTTTCAAAAAAAGAAAGTCTAGCCCCTGGTAAGAAGACAATCAGACTGACATATTTCACTGCCAAGAATTTGTCCTTGTTCAGAATGTAACAGCTGTTCATGAGGAAATAGAGTCTTCAGTGAAAAAGCATGGAAAGGCACTTTGGTTACTCACTATGCAGCACTTTTAGCAATATTCAAGAAAGGGTCAAGAGAAACCATGTATTTAAAGTGTCTCTTAAACTAATGTAGCTCTTGAGTTTTCCATACCAAAATGGAACCCTATGTAAGAATATGTTGACTGTCTTATTATGTTTTATATGAATGTATTTTTTTTTTTTTTACCTAAGTGCAACAACCAATCAGGCTGTCACAGAATGATTTTGCAGTGTGCTTGATTACCTGGTGCATCAAGGAATGTGACAACAATGCAGGTTTTTAGCAGACATAATGTCAGTGCTAACAACTATGTTAGTATAAGCCGAAGGACAAACGGTACAAAGTACAGCATTTTGTTTACCTTCTTAGAAACAGCTGAAATATCATGAATTCAACTTGCTTGCTAACAGGAAAAGAAGATAAACAATCTTCTGTTACTGTGGGATAGCAATATTAGTCATCTCTGAGTCATCTGATGTACTTATAATGTAAATATTTGTAAATGCACCATGGGATAGGCTGAGTTTATGTTACTGTATAATGCACTGCATTCTTGCTTTTAGTTTGAGAGTGTGCCATTTTGTGTCATATATAAAAGAACATTAATAATGGTTTAGCATGGAAAACTATTATGCATTGTTTGGAATGGTCATTTTTAAGTTTAAACTGTGTCTTATAATGTTATTCTCACTGATGTCATAGAAATATCGAATAATAGGGAGAGTCTGAAGGAGATTGGAGACTGTAAAGTGGTGACAGGGGAAAGTGTAGTTAAGCAGCATAGAATGGTGGTCTGTAGGATGACGCTTGTGATCAAGAAGAGGAGGAGGAGTGTGAAAGCAGTGCCAAGGATTAAATGGTGGAAGTTAAAAAAGGGTGATTGTGAGGTGGAGTCCAGGGAAGAGTTAAGACAGGCACTGGTAGGCAGTGAAGAGTTACCGAATTGCTGGGTAACTACAGCAGTGCTAGTAAGGGAGACTGCTAGAAAGGTCCTTGGTGTGACATCTGGACAGAGGAAGGAGGACAAGGAGACCTGGTGGTGGAATGAGGAAGTACAGGAGGGTATACAGAGGAAGAGCCTGGCGAAGAAGAAGTGGGATTGTCAAAGAGATGAAGAAAGTAGACATGAGTATAAGGAGATGAGGCACATGGCAAAGAGAGAGGTGGCGAAGGCTAAGGATAAGGCATATGGAGAGTTGTATGAGAGATTGGACACTAAAGAGGGAGAAAAGGACCTGTACCAATTGGCTAGACAGAGGGACAGAGCTGGGAAAGATGTGCAGCAGGTAAAGGTGATAAAGGATAGTGAGGGAAACGTACTCACAAGTGAGGAGAGTGTGTTGAGTAGATGGAAAGAGTACTTTGAAGGGCTGATGAATGAAGAGAATGAGAGAAAGAGGAGGTTGGATGATGTGTGGATAGTGAATCAGGAAGTGAAACAGATTAGCAAGAAGGAAGTAAGGACAGCTATGAAGAGGATGAAGAATGGAAAGGCTGTTGACCCAGATGACATACCAGTGGAAGCATGGAGGTGCTTAGGAGAAATGGCAGTGGAATTTTTAACAAGATTGTTTAATGAAATTTTGGAAAGTCAGAGGATGCCTGAGTAGTGCAGAAAAAGTGTTTTGGTACCTATCTTTAAGAATAAGGGTGATGTGCAGAGCTGCAGTAACTACAGACGGATAAACTTGATCAGTCACAGCTTGAAGTTATGGGAAAGAGTACTGGAAGCTAGGTTAAGAAGGGAGGTGATGATTAGTGATCAGCAGTATGGTTTCATGCCAGGAAAGAGCACTACAGATGCAATGTTTGCTCTGAGAGTGTTGTTGGAGAAATGCAGAAAAGGTCAGAAGGAGTTGCATTGGGTCTTTGTGGACTTAGAGAAAGCATATGACAGGGTGCCTAGAGAGGAGTTGTGGTACTGTATGAGAAAGTCGGGAGTGGCAGAGAATATGTAAGAGTGGTACAGGATATGTACGAGGGTAGTGTGACATTGGTGAGGACTGCGGTGGGAGTGACAGATATGTTTAAGGTGGAGGTGGTATTACATCAAGGATCAGCTCTGAGCCCTTTCTTATTTGCAGTGGTGATGGACAGGTTGACAGATGAGATCAGACAGGAGGCCCCGTGGACTATGATGTTTGCAGATGACATTGTGATATGTAATGAGAGTAGGGACCGGGTTGAGGAGACCCTGGAGAGGTGGAGATATACTTTAGAGAGGAGAGGAATGAAGGTCAGCAGGGCTAAAACAGAATATATGTGTGTAAATGAGGGGGAGGGTAGAGGAATGGTAAGGATGCAGGGAGTAGAGTTGGTAAAGGTGGATGAGTTTAATTACTTGGGATCAACAGTTCGGAGTAATGGTGAATGTGGAAGAGAGGTGAAGAAGAGAGCACAGGAAGGGTGGAATGGGTGGAGAGGAGTGTCAGGAGTGATTTGTGACAGACGGGTACCAGTAAGAGTGAAAGGGAAGGTCTACAAGAGGGTAGTGAGACCAGCTATGTTATATGGGTTGGAGACTGTGGCATTGACAAAAAGGCAGGAGTCAGAGCTGGATGTGGCAGAGTTAAAGATGTTAAGATTTGCACTGGGTGTGACTATAATGGACAGGATTGGAATCAGTATATTAGAGGGTCAGCTCAGGTTGGACAGTTTGGAGACAAAGCAAGAGAGGCGAGATTGTGTTGGTTTGGACATGTGCTGAGGAGGGATGCTGGGTATATTCGGAAAAGGATGCTAAGGATGGAGCTGCCAGGTAAGAGGAAAAGAGGAAGGCCTAAGATAAGGTTTATGGATGTGGTGAGAGAGGACATGCAGGTGGTTGGTGTGAAAGAGCAAGATACAGAGGACAGGAAGAAATGGAAACAGATGATCTGCTGTGGCGACCCCTAACGGGAACAGCCGAAAGAAGATGATGATGGTGAGGGAGATTCATCGTGATAGAAAAATGGACATAACAAAAATTAAGTTTGCAGTGAAAATGGCTGATACTTTTATTGCACACATAGTAGGATATGGCAGAAGAATGAAAAAGAGGAAGTAGCTGAGAAATCCACACAATGATAACAGCAGTCCATAAGCTCTATGAACCTAAAATGAATGATGACAAAATGAGAGACTGAAAATGTTACCTTCAGATAACTTATGTCAAGTGAAGGATTATCATTTACATAAATTAGTCTATTAAAAAGATCTCAAATAATTTCAAGTTATATGAATGACAACAAGATGTCCAAAAAATGTTTGGGCTTCATTCTCCATGAATCTAGCTCACGGACAGGACACAGCACAAGAAACCAAAACAGGGGGAGTTACCTCCACAAAGAGACCAGTCGCCAGTGGAGTCCTGAAGGGTTCTGTGCTAGACCTCTCTTGTTTGGCATCTCCTTTTCTGAAGTAAAACGCAATAACAATGAGCTCGGGCTGACTAAGTTTGCAGATGACTGCAAGCTAGAAGCAATCATTGAATTCCCAAAATGACTTAGCTTTCTTTCAGGAAGGTTTGTCGCAAATAAATAACTGGTGCCAAAATCATGGATTGAAACTAAATGCGAAGAAATGCATTATCATATCCTTTGGGAAGTTCTTTACTCCTGGGAAATACAACATCGACAATACACCCTTAAGAGTTAACCCAGTTGTTTGGGATTTGGAAACGTATGTGGAGAGTGACCTAGCTTTTGACCAATGTGCCCATTATTTTAAGAAAGTCTCTCTGTATTGCAAAGCTTATAATAAAGGGATTGTGTCTAGATCTAGGGATGTCATTGTTTTCTGTGTTACAGGAATGTGTAAGAATGTTGTATAAATATGGAGTGAATCATTAGCATATGCTTATCTGCTAGGGTGTATGTCAGGATTTTCTAAGATGGATACACACTCAATAGTATAGTAAATATATTTTACCAGGGATCTTGGTGTATTTTATCTGTCATGCTCCATGTCAAGATAAATTTGGAGTTAAAGTGAAAAAAATAAGTGCTTAATCTGTCATACTGCATGGCAGGGCTATACACCAGACACCTGAAAAATATCTGCACTGATTATCAAATGTAGTACTCAGCAACAACAGAACTGTTAAATCTAATATTTTATGCCACCAACCATATGATTCAAGTCTTAAAAGCTGTCACAAGAGAAGTGCATGACATATGCATACTAATAATCCAAATTTTCCTGTTCTGCCAACTTGATCAAACTTCTCAGACCCCTTTTTATGCAACATCCGAATCACCCATAGTAGCACCTGACCTTAAATTATCTGGTGAAAAGTATAGTCCGTTTTTTTTTAATTTTCAACTTGTCAGAAATATACAGACAGAAAAATTCTAGACCCAAGACAGAACCATGAGAAACCCTATTAGCTGTCCCTCTTATTCCCAACAATGTCTCCTTACCAGACTTTGTTGTCTCTGTGTTCTACCCTCCAGCTATGTTTTCGTCCGTGTCTTTAATCTTAAATCTACCCCTACTCTTCAGCTTTTCTAAAAGACACTTGTGGTAACCTACCCCCTAACCTTTTAGACATGTCAGGTACAGAATCAAAATACTTTAAGAAAATCCAGGTGAATTGCAAAAATTGGAACATCCTTATCAGTTCCCCTGTAACCAGCCATAAAACTGGATTGGATTTGACTGAAAACTGATTTTTTCATGAGTCTGTTAATTTACTGGTGACTTTCTAGTAGCAGGCTTTCTTGCCTCATTTAGTATCTGCTGCACAAACTCATTAAATAAATGCCTAAATGGTATTAGAAGTGAATCATCCAAGTAGTTCATTAAGACTGGGGTGTATCAAACTCCCACTGTCTTGTGTGAGTAGGTCCAGTCTATGAGGAAGCTTGTGGTAATTGCCCTTGTCAAATAAGAAGGGAGTACTAATGTTTCCAATAAAGTTTTTTGGGTGAATTCTTCTGAATCTTCAGAATTACCCTGGATATCAGTGGAAAGGGTGAAAAGCAAGAAGGAACATTCTGTTCCAAGGAAATGAAGCTGCATTTGTTTTCCCAGGTTGCTTGCAAGGAGCCGTGGAACAAAATTTGCTTATTTGTCTGTTTTGAAAAGAGGTGAACAGATGTATCTGAGGTGTTCCCACAACTGGATCAGTTCTTGAAGACCTGCCTCTTTTCAATTTCCATTCATGAGGGTCTGTACTGGCTCTGCTCAGCTTGTCTGCCACTATGCTTTGATCTCATGGAAAGTAAGATGCTTGTAGGGTTAAGGAATGAAGATGAGCTAATTTCCAAGCCACTAATCTCTCCTTGCCTGTTTATGTACTACATGACTATGGAATTGTCTGTAATCTCCTGAAGAGGTGCTGGTGACCATACATGATGAAGAGATGTTAACACATGGATCACAGCCAACATTTCCTTTATAAGGAAGTGCTTTAGACTATCTGAATGACTAAACAAGTCTTGCAGCTTTACTCCTATGGAAACTGTTCCCCAAGCAAAATCTGAAGCTTATGTGATGAAGGATTGGTTTGGTGTCTAAGGAGAGAAAGGGAGACATTGGTTCAGCTGAATTTGTTGTCTTTTCCAATGCACTTCCTTTTTTAGAAAGCCCAAAACTGGAATCTGATGCGCCAGGGGATGTAAATGCTAGATCCATGTGTTTTTTAGAAACCAATGCATCTTTCTCATGTGCAACATGTCTAGAGGAATCATGAAAATCATAGACGCCATGATCCCTATGATCCTGAGAAATTCTCTTGCATAAGTCTGAGACTGTCTGGAGATAAGGAAAGATTCCAGTAAAAATCCACCTTTTCTTGTATCAAAAAGGCCTTTTGAATAGAAGTATCTAGAAGGCAGCTGATAAATGCAATCCTGTCAGATAGAGTCAAGGAAGACTTTGCAACATTTATCTGGAAGCTTAGGTTAGTCAGAAGAGACATAACTCATGCTAATGACTCTTGAAATCTGCAAAAAGACTCTGAAAAGATAAGTAAGTCATCTAAATAAGGAAAAATGTGAATGTCATTTAGTCTGCAATAAGGTATGACTGGAGCTAGGCATTTTGTAATCACCCTTGGACCTGTGGATAATCTAAAGGGTAATGCAGAGGACAGATAATGTGACCCAGAAATAAAGATCCTTAGACATTTCCTGAAACATGTGACTATGGGAATGTGGTAATATGCATCCTTCAAGTCTAATTTTACCATGTAATATATTGGAGGATTGATGGGTAACATGTCTGTAAGGTCAACATTTTAAATTTTGATATTCTCACAAACAAGTTTAGAAATGAAAGAACTAGTACTGATCACCAAGACACCTCTTTCTTTGGTACCAGAAACATTTTGGAATAGAAGCCCTTGTTTTTTGATTTACAAGCACTAGTTCTATGACTCCATGGGTGTGTAAAGACGGAAGAACCAGAGGAAAATATGTTTGGTTTCGAGGGTGGGGGAAGAATTCTCTTGAAAGGAAGGTTGTGTATCTCATGGCATCTTTAACCATCAGGGAGAATTCCCTTAAAAGGAAGCTTTTGTATCTCATGCCACCTGCAACCATCCCACACCACTTTTAACAGCCAAGAGTCAGTGACAATCTTTTGCCAAAGGGCCATGCTGAGGACCAGTTTGCAGAAGAGATTTGCGGGGGAGAATGCTGGCATAGTCATTGCGTACTGTTGGTCTGTCCCTTTTATTAAAAGGACCCTGTTTCTTGTTATTTCACCTGGTCTTCACTTTTTTAATCCTTGTCTGCAAGAATATGGCTGGTTTGGCTTGTTTGGCTATTTGTGAATGATGGAGGCCTATAAAATTTGCACTGGGATACAAAATATCTTAGAAATTCCATAAATCAATTTCCATGTTTCATCATATTGTTTGAGAACCTGTGAAGCAGAATCAAAAATTAGCAAACTTTTGGTTACATATGCAAACATATCTTCTCAACACTGTAGCAGTAGTAGTGACCCCAGACACAGTACCTGCATAATCATACAAATTCTTCAAAGCTTGTTTGGGTATCTGGAATAAAAACAGTCTGATTCAAAATAAAATTTTCTTCTGTAGGAAGTGAAGATGCAAGTTCCCTCAGACTATCTTACAACAAAGTGTAATGCCCCTCCTCTGGGCCAGTAATCAAGCAGCCTCAATCCTCACCACTGATATCTGTGAGGGACATTCACTTGGAACAAAAATAGATACACACAGTATTTCCAGATGCAGCTATCTGCACCAAGCACAATTTCCTTGAACAGCAAACAGGGAACACACTCACATCCTGGGGCTGAGTTTCCCTCTCTCTCACCAGGCCCTACATAAGACTCCACACTGACCACAGCTATAGAGTTTTGTCCTCAGCCGAGTGTTCCAAGTCAAGTCCTCCACCACCCTCTCTGCAAAACCAGTGCTCTGTGTACCTGCTCCAAGTATCTGACACACACACTCTTTGAGGTTGGATTTTCACACACACACACACACACACACACACACACACACACACACACACACACATACACAGGAAAGGCTGGCACAGATTTATCAGCTATGCCCCTTCTACCCAAACTATAAGGTTGGTGCTGCCACCAGAACACTCCAAAGCCAGCTACAAGGCTCTTACAAGGGTACCCAATTATACTGAGTAAAATTAATACTAATACAAATGGTAGTGTTTGACCAATGCAGCAAGGCTTTCAGGAGTGGCCACAGCGTCACCAAACAAATATAAGTACTCTCAAAGGTTAAAATATTCTCTAAAAGACCAGCCACAATGAAAAGTTTAAATATATTTAATAATAAAAACATGAAAATACTAAATTTCTATTTAAAATAAACACCAGAGTTTCAATAACAGGAAATATTAAAAATAACACAGATGGATAGATTCACACAGATACAGAAACAGTACTTAACTAATCTCATTATATTTTCCTACTGATCTAAAGAATTATTATTCCCTGGTTTCTTACTAAAGCAAAGCAAGACGAAGGGGGTGAGTGGTCTTCCTTCTTTTTCAGGTTTCAAAAACAGAGTGCTCTGAGACTTCTGTCTCATCTAGTATTAAACCATCATTTCAGTGCTGGATTACAGAATGACATCACATACATCTGGTCATCTGACTTCTGGTTCCCACACTACCCCCTTTACTAGAAAATGAAATAGAATCTAGCACGTTTGTTTGTCTTTTTGGCTTTTCAAAGTAAGGGGTCGCCACAGCAGAACTCCGGTCCTCTAATGATTGGCAGTAGATTTTTATGGTGCCGAGTTGCCAGCCCGATGCCCAACCTTCAGCGAAGGCATGCCCATTCATGCATGTCTTTCGGAGGCCACTCGATATAGAATCTAGCATATATGTGTTATAATACACACACACACACACACACACACACACACACACACACACACACACACACACACACACACACACACACACACACACATGGCTTTGCTAAGATGTGTTACAGCATCTGGAAGCTATAAAACCATTTCAAAAACTTCCACCCTTCCAGGACAATACAGTAGGATTTTTGTCCTGGTTTTCACATACATTTTGTCTCTGGCTGCAATCAGAACTGTAAGATACAATCTTTATGGCCTAAACCAGGTAATTTAATTTCAGACTATTTTTCAAACTTAGCTGGACTGAGATTAACCTCTTCTTTTCCAGTATACTCTGTTGCAATATATTCATTTCAACAGTTACAATGCAGTCTGACATACAGATGTATTTCTTTTCTGTCCAGGAGGACCCACTGTTGGTACATTTTTTAACACAAGCAACTTTACAAACAAATTTTCAGCAAAAGCATCTGTACAAATTAGTTTGATATATAAATGAGATATAATTATTTGCAAAACTCCAGCTAAGCTGTGCTGGCATATGTTACACATCCACTGTCCTACATCCCCTGGCATCACTGACAACACTTCACATCATCATCACACAAAGCATAAACATTCATATATTACCCTGATAACTGAGAATTCTGAAAGCCAAAGTTTAAGAAGAAAATGCTCTCTTACCTAGATGGTCCAACATCTTGCCTTCCTTGCATAAGGTGAAAGGTTGGTATGTAACAGCAATCTATTCCCAGCAGTAGATTCAGTGCATATTGCAGCTGGGTCTTATCTAAGGTGAGAGAAAAGAAACTTATTAGTGTGAGGCACTTCATACATTTTATCTGCCTTTTTTAAGGAACTGATGGCTGGGCATCAGGAAGATTATAGGCAGAATTCAACACATCCTCCAAAGCTCCCAGTATAGGAAGGATGGGTGAAGAATGAGAAATATCCTTTAGAAACACATCAAAATATCACCTCAGTTCAGGGATAAACTTTATTTGTTCCAATAAAAATACCTCATTCATCCTGGCTATGGTTTGATTAAAAAAATAATTCCTCCACACAAGGAATATAAATGGCATTTTCTTCACAGCCAGAAAGTTGAGCTTGACATCCTGAAGGAGAAGAAGCCTAGCCTCTGTCATCATCAGAATCATTAGATCTAGTTTTCTCAGGAATTTCATTACAGCTTATGCTCACATGTAATGGCTTCTGGACACCAGGATTCATAGCCTAATGCATGCTTTGCTAAGGTAAGAAAATCTTTTTTCTTGACTGTAATTACTTCTTGATATAAATGTTGTTTAATCTTTTATTTTCTTTTCTTAATAAATGTCCCTGTGGAAGAAGACCAAGTCAAAGGAGGGACGAGGAAGATGGAGAGGTAAGTGAGTGGTATGAGGAATAACCAATGGGCACTAAGCCTGAATAGTGAGAAAGACCTCATTGGTAAATGCTTTTTGTCTTTCTGGGAAGAGTGTGAATAGAACCAGCAGGACTGGAGTTAAGTATTCATGCTGTAGTCGAAGAAGAGAAGGCAAAAGCTTTTAGTGTTGCTGCAGTAAGTTGGTTGGAGGATAAGTTGTCAGCTAGTGTACACAAGCAGCATGTTTTGATATCTGGAACAATGAAGAAACAGTTTGATTCAAAATATAACTTTCTTCTTTAGGAAGTGAAGATGCAAGTTCCACCAGAATATCCATATAACGAAGTGTAAACTTCTACATATATGCCTGATAATTGTGAATTCTGAAAGCTAAAGTGGAAGAAGAAAATGCTCTCTTACCTAGATGGTCCAACATCTTGCATTTCTTGTCACGAGGTGAAGGGTTGGTGTTCAACACCAGTGTATTCCCAGCAGTAGATACAATGGATATTGTAGCTGGGTCTTATCCCAACCCATTCACAAAGTAAAAGCATAAACAACACTCAATTGTCCTGTCAGCACTCATTTTATAAAGATAAAAGCACTCACAGTAAAAGAGAACTGGCAGGTAGGTTTTTACAAACCAAGCATAAGCACTACACTGTAAAAACACATCCCTGAACATTCTAAAGTAAATATTTTAGTCACAATTTTAAAAGTTTACATAACCAGAACATATATTTAGTCAAAATTATCCCCTAATTGGCTAAATAAGACCGGTTGCTAAAAATAGCGGTCCCCAACAGAAAACATTCAATATTGATAAAAAAAATACTGAGTTTCTTAAAGGGCAAAGACTGCTTATGTGCATTTTTCTTAAAAGAACATCAATTTTTATGTGCAGGGTTCCCCAATGGGGATTTATCTGTCAAAAATAACATTGTTAGCCAATTGCTGCTCCTGTCCCATTCACTCCAAAGGAGCTCAGAAATCTTGCACTATAATTTCCAATGGGAGGAGCCTATGCCTTTTGAAAGACTCAAATTATGACCTCACATTTCAAACAAATGTTCATATATTTGGAACCATACGGTTTATGAAAAACGTATAAATGGCAAACTGTTCAGCACAAACTACTATTTTTATAATGGTAGAACTCTGACCCGTGGTGGTGGTGCTGCGGTAACGTTGTTGCCTCACAGTAAGATGCTGTCCGGTTCGATTCTCAGCTAGAGCATCTTCTGCATGGAGACATGCGTGAATGGACGTACCTTCATTGAAGGTTGTGCCTCAGGGCTGGTAACTCGGCATGTAAAAATCAACTACCAATCATTTGCAGACCGGAGTTCCGCTGTGGCAACCCCTAACTGGGAAAAAGCCAAAAGACACAACAAGTATTCTTTAGGTTCTAGGTCTTAAACTGAATTCTATAATTCACAGGAAACACAGTAACTATTGCGTTTGTAACATTTTGTAAACAACTTACAATATTTCAGAATCCACTCAAGTTACACACATACTGTCAGCATCATTTTATTCATCTAGCTGAGAGCTTTCATATGAGATTAAGTTCTGTCTGTGTTACTTGGTTGTTGGGATATTTAGAAAAATGTGAAAATTATATATTATTTATATAAATTAATATCATAAAAATAACAATTAATATGTCTTTACCTGCACTAGACAGAGGTCAAGTATTGCAGTTGAGTTTGCCACTGTGTAAGCCTTAAGATGAAATCTTTTAAAACCTTTACATAGCATGGTTTTGGAATTAGTGATGAAAATATGAACAAGCAATATTTGATGCCTAGAAGCATCAGTAGGAGTTAATTGCAGATGTACCTTGAGGCGTCACACTGATGTAATGAGCTATGAAGCCCAAGAAATGCTTCTTCTAGAGGTGACAAGAAAGTACTGAAGAAATCTTCACACCGAATGCTGATTTCCCTCCTTGGGGCTACACAATCAGCAGTCAAAGTGATGACTGGGAGAAGCCAAAGCTTTGTGAAGATAGCTGGTTGTTGTTTCCTAGGCAGGTAAACAACCCATGCAACCTAAAGGCTACTGCAGTAGTGGGAATGATGAACATTTACTGTTTATAAGAAAGAAACCAATATTTCTTTCTGGTCACCCTCTCAGAATTTTCTCCATGACCTTTCCAGCCACCACACAAGTCATGACTGAAAAAGCCCAGTTGACCAGCCCAGCTGTCTGACCGCCAAGCTATAAATGAATGTATGAATGAATAAATAAATAAATAACTCGAAGAAGCTCATTGTTTTCTTCATTTTTTGTTCTTCCCCTTTATGTAAAAAAATGCTACACTTGCCTTCCAGTCCTTAGGAAGTTCTCTGCTATGTATGAGCTGATCTATTTAAAACTTCATTTCTGTTGGTTTGCAAACACTTTGGCTAAATTCTTAACTACTGTAGGAAATATATTTCATCTGGTCCTTGAACCTTCACTTCTGTATAAGATAACAATTTTTAGTTTAAACTGTCAGCTGTGGTATCTGTGCACTACTCCTCCAATTTTGCTTTAGCACCATCCCAGCATGGCATTGCCTTTTTTCCTTTTACACCCTCTTGCAAAGTAATCATTTAGGACTTCTGCTTGCTGTTCATCCTCTGTGTTCTTTTTTTCTTATATTAAAGTTAAAAACGTGTACCTTTCTTCTTATTTCAGCAATATACGTTATACCTAAAGGTATTTATTCCTCTCTTGACTTCTTCCATCAACTTCCTTTCAACTTTGTTCCTCTTACCTCTTTTTTGTACTTTCTCTTTATTCTACATACTTTGTCTGCTGTATTTCACCACCATCCATATTTCTCAGCCTGTTAGAGTAAGAAATCTGGACAAAACTATATATAATGAGGGGGGGACAGAGGCCTGAAAACAGGGATGCATTTTAAATATTGCTCTTATAAACTTAAAAAGTTGATAGAACAACAGGTTTTACATTAGCATGAATTTTCTGAAGGGCATGGGGTCATAAACTGAAATGTCTGTCATTATTTTCTGACTTCACTCCTCAATGATTTGCCAATGATTTGTCAGAAGGACCAAAAATATGAGGTAAAAATCTGGACATTCTGAGAAAATCTGGACAGTTGAGAGATATGCCACCATCCCTCTTGAAACTTGTTTGCTTTTCTAAGTCTTTAGAGTTGACAGTGACATTCTTTTCTTTACTTTAATACCTTGCTCACAGCCCTAAATATTCCATCCCTACACCATCATCATAAATTATTCACCCACATATAATGCTTTTGTTCTCCAAGCTTGTCATTTACAATCTTTCCTAAGAAACTACAATCTACTCATCAGAATCCCAACTCTTTGTCTTCATTAATGGTTTAGCAACATTTTCACTTACTTTGGATTGCAAAGTGGCGTATTCTTTACTACATAATATCTAACTGAACATACCAAACTTCTTTAGTATTTGTTAAGACATCATCCAAAATTTTTCCATTCCCTAGGTACCATCGTCAAAACTGATTAAAGACTCATTATTCAGACTTTAATAATTTGCTTCTATACCTTGGAGAATGGACTATCCCAGTAATCTCCAGGCAATTTTTCATGTCCCATAAGTCTAAACCTTTCTCTTCCACAAATTTACATTTCTTTTGTAAAAACATTCATCCTCCTCTAGTGATATTTCTGGTGGTCTATATGCTATATTAGTCCATTATCACTTACCCATGATTGTTTTGTACCTTAGTCACTAAACCATTTATTTTTTGCTGTTTCATTATAATTATCCTCCTTTTCAATACGTGGATAATCGTCATCCTCACATCCTACATGATACTCTTCCTCACATTCATGCTACTCCCTCCATCTTTCATACTCTATTTAATTTATAGCCTGGCAGCACTATACCCCATCTTGTTTCTCACCAACTACAGTTTCTGAAAAACCAGCAATATCTGTCCCTTTTATATGTATTATTCCTTGTAATTCTATCATTTTTGAACATATTTTCCTTGCATGCACACTTAGTCTTGCCAGTCACAAACTAGGTACTCCAATGACTGATCACCGGTGGATATAGTCATGCTTTGGGATTATCTTTAAGAATTTATCAGATGATGTGCCAGGAATATCCCAAATCTCAATGTAAATAAGCTGAAAATATGTCACGTTTACCATTCTAAAAGGACAGGGCAACACATATACACAATGGACAAGCAAATGGTAGCATTTTGCTTGCACAGTTTAGTATTTCGAGTAGCTCAACTCACACAGATATTTCTGGTAAACTATACATCAAAAACAAAGACTTGTGAGCTATACGCAGTATATTATGACATCAGCAATAATGTCTCTGTACAATACTTGTCTGAAACAAATTCATATTCACAGTGATGTTCCAAAACATCTTTGATAGCTATAACTCTGATTGCATTATAATTGTTAATCATCAAGGTAGTATTATTATGTTTAAAAATCTATTTCTTGGAGATTTTACATATCTTGATTGTTCTGAAATAATATTACAAGTTTATTTACACTACACCTACATGTGACTTTGACAACCT
Organism: Protopterus annectens; assembly: GCF_019279795.1. Taxonomy (NCBI): domain Eukaryota; kingdom Metazoa; phylum Chordata; order Ceratodontiformes; family Protopteridae; genus Protopterus; species Protopterus annectens. The sequence continues at coordinate 634,675,243 of NC_056743.1, read as the reverse complement.
TCTCACACAGTGTGGTAAATGAACTATAATTACTATCGCTAATTCCTTACAGCTGGAGATGGTGTTTGGATATTTAACTTATGTGAGTTTGCTGTTAGGACTGGTTTAACTGAGTGGTATGACTTGATTTTCAAGATGAGATACTGATGTTCTGGCACTTGAGCAGATGGAGTTTTGAAGAAATGAACCCCTTTGTCTATCTTTGCACTGTTTTTTCAAAAATAAACTCTAAAATGGGTAGCTAACAAGCTCCTTTTACCCTCCAAGACAAAACTTAAGCTGCATAGGGCTTACACTGAAATTTGACTGCTAAGACAAGCTATGCTGACTCTCCCACATACTTGTATCAAAAAACAAAAACAAACGAGTCGCACAAGACTGGAGTTCATTCACTTATATTTGATTACATCCAGAACCTCGCCCTTTTGCCTTCAAGGATGAATTATAAACAGAAAATACTCCATTTTATACATCCCCCTGCTGATAGGTTACAAAATTACATCATAATTATTTAATTAATTATTTTTTTCACCTTTAAGCTAATATTCAGAAGTATTCCGTAAGATACGCTTAAGTTCGCCCACTGGGAGCAAGCTCATAAGGTGTGGAGGCTGCATGCTACTAGCATGCAAAGAATTGTTGACTGCAGTGGGTTTATGATAAGGTTTATGTTGAATCTTCCTGTGATCATCCACATAAAATTCCATATCAAGGAACTCTATGCTATTACCACGTCACTCAAAAGAGAAGTTCAGCCCATGTGAATTTTTGTTCACATACTTGGGCTGATGACTAATGCGTGCTAAATGGTAGAATATATCCATTATTTGCAAATCTGGTAAATTTTACTGATATGTAGGTTCACTTCAAATTAAGGAGTTTGTGCAAATCAAGCTAACATTAATTACCTGAGTAACTCTTATGAGTACGTTTATGGCTATTTGTATGACCCGGGTATATATTTCATAGACAAAGAATCAAAATCACAAATGCTCATATGAGCGGAAATGCAGGTAATTGAAATCACTATTGTGGGGGTCTGTGCCCCCCACCCCCCACTAAATATATATTCCAACTCTGAGATCACACTACAGTGAGGAAATGGCAAATTTTCTGATCGGCACTTTACTGCAATCTCACAATAGCAATTTCAATTACCTGTGTTTCTGCTCATATGAGCGTTCGACATTTTGATTTTTCGTCAATCTAATAAGGAACCTTAACCTTAATGTATTGTTTTCAGCCTGCTAAGAGTTAATATTTAGTGTTATTGCTATTGCAGTTAGTACAACTATATCATACCACATTCATCATTCCATTATAATTAGGGGTAGTTCAGTACTATACAAGGATGTTAAGGGACAAAGCTCAGTTTAATTAACGTACAGTTTGTTGTATTGTACACATTATAAAATTGATAATGCAATTTAAAGTATTCATTTTATATATATATATATATATATATATATATATATATATATATATATATATACACATATACATACATATATATATATATATATATATATATATATATATATATCCCTATCATGTGATAGAAACCTCATTTGACTCAAATGCATTTGACTGAAACCGTAACAGTGAAATTTCAAAAGACTGAAAAGTCACTTGACTGAAATCCATAGGACTGAAACCCATAATGCTGAATTTCAACATACTAAATTTAAACTGGACCATATAAAACCAGACTGGGTGGGGGGTATGCCCCCCACCACTCCCAAAGTGGGGGTCTGCTCCCCCACACCCTCCCTAACTATATACTAACTCCAGGATCACACCACAGTGGGGAAAAGGGCATATACCTTTCACGTACCTTACAGTAGTCTATATGCTGCCACTACTATGCCCTTTTCCCCATATACCTTTCACTTACTTTACTGTAGTCTACATGCTGCCACTACTATGCCCTTTACAACACTGTAGTGTGATCCTGGAGTTAGTATATATAGTTATTGGGGGGGTGGGGGCATAGCCCTCCACATTGGAAGGTGTGAGGGGGCATAGGCCCCCACCTAGTCTGGTTTTATTTGGTCCAGTTTAAAATTTAGTATGTTGAAATTCAGTATTATGGGTTTCAATCTTATGGATTTCAGTCAAGTGAATTTTCAGTCTTTTGAAATTTCAGTCTTTTGGTCTCAGTCAAACATCAGTTTAAAGAGCATTTCTTCCATAAGAAAAAAATAGATCCTCAATTAGATCTATTTTTAAGTTTTTCCAATCAGACCTCAGTCACTGTGAGGAAATACTTCAGGATTTTGGGTATCATGGCATCTATGAGTCTCATGATACCCCTGGAAAGACTCCACATGAGAAAGATACAGTTGTATCTGAAATATTTTAGGCCCAGCATCAGCACCCTTTATCTTTTCAGATTCCAGTAATGGGGTTTCTCAGAACAGAAATCACTTAGTGAAGACAACAGATATCCTTAAATCAAGTTCTCCCCTTCTCCCTCCCTGCTCCAAAGCAGTCAGTCACCACAGACACTTCACACTTTAACTGAGAAGCATTTTCAGGAGAGATAAAAGTGCAGGGGGTGTAGGAAACCAAGGATGAATGCAAGCACATAAATATCAAGAAGATGCTTGCCCTGATCAAGGCACTCAATTCTTTAAATTATCATTGGTCCCTGGGACCTCTTCAAGTGGTTACAGACAATACTACAGTGATGTGGTACATCAACACTCAAGGGGAACCAGGTTGTTTTACAGACTAGCTGTGTTAGCTTGGGCTATAGAGTCACAGCACAGTCTCACTCTACAGGCATCCTACACTCTGTCAGAGAAAAACTGTATGGCAGACAAACTGAGCAGGACTAAGGCAGACCCTCAGAATTGGAAACTAGATTCAGGGGTCTTCCAAGATTTGATCCATTTGTGGGGAGTTCCTCAAGTAGACCTGTTTGCCTTCTCTCTGAACAATCAACTGGCAAAATTCTGTTCTAGGACTCCATGGATGAAGGCCTGGAAGATAGATGTCTTTTCTTTTCTTTGGACAGGAATGTTATGTCTTTCCACCCATTCTGTAATATCCAGGGTACTTCTGAAGATTCAGAATGAATCCCCCAAGATCATTGTGGTGACTCCCTTCTGGCTCAGGCAACTGTGGTTCTTCCTTCTTTTGGAAATGGCCATGGGCAATTATCATAAGCTTCCTCACAGAATGGATCTGCTCACATAAGAACAGGGATGTTTCATACACCCTCAGTGTCAATCATCTTTAACTGACTGCCTGAATGATAGGGTCATAATTCCTTTTAGGCACCAGCAGGTGCTAATGGAGGAAAGAAAGCCTGCCACTAGAAAATCATATATTAGCAAACGGAAAAGGTTTTCTAGTTGATGCCAACAACATAATCATCACCCATTCATGGCTAGTTGTTCTCTGATTTTGCAATATTTGTGTGAGTTACTATCTTATGACCTTTCTTATTCCACTATCAAGATTCATTTAATAGCCATTTCAGCATGTCTACCCATGGATCCTCCTCTTTCAAGGCAGTCACATGTCAAAATGTTTTTGAAAGTGGTTTTGCATAAGAGGCCTCCAAGTAAACTGGTGCCCCCTTCTTGGGATCTTAATTTTGTGTTAGAGAAATTAACACTTGCTCCATTTGAACCAACTAATCTGTTTGACTTGAGGTTCTCAACATAGAAAACAAATTTATTGATTGCTCTGACCTCTGCAAAAAGAAGTTCCAAGCTCTTATGATGTCAACCCTACCTCATTTTCCATAAGGACACAGTTTCTTTGAGAACTAATTATACTTTTATTCTAAAGTGGTATACTTTAAATCAAATGTTCTATCTCCCCATTTTCCTTCCTGAACCTAAAAATGTGGGAGAAAGGATACTTCATACCTCGAATATCCACAGACAACTCAGGTACTATCTTGTCATAACAAAATCTTTCAGATCATTGAATCAGTTGCTCATTTTTTGTAAAGGTAAGAAGTGATAACAGGTGTCAAAACAGACTATTTCCAAATGGTTGTCTACGGCCATTACCTTTTATTATACTTGCCATGAGAAACCTATTTGAGGCGGGGTCAAGCCCACTTTACAAGGACTTTGGCTTCTTCTATGGCTTTTTGGAAAGGGTTGAATTCTAGAATTATTCTAGAAGTTGCTACTTGGTTCACTGTACATACTTTTACAAAGCACTATAAGCTGGATTCCTTCTCTAGATCTAGCTTATGTTTTGCTAAGTCCATTCTCCAGGGGCTCCTGGACCATTCTCCTTCGACCTCCCAAATATAGTTAGTTATGGTAATCTCCCCATATAGCTATTGCTACTGGAGCAGTGATTAATATGAAGAACATACTACAGTTGTATAAGTTGAACTTACCATAATAGTAGAAGTTTGAATGACCACTGCTGCAGTAGCCACTCCCTCTCTCAATTCCCCTTGTTTTTTGGTGTGTTTTTATTTATGCCAGAGTGTGGACATTTATTTTTTGTTATTCCTAGCTTTGAGCTTTCTTGGTTCAGCCTCCCTCTCTCTGCTTGCAGGAAATTCCTGAACGGCTTCATGTCCAAACTTGTCTTTTAGTCAGCTCAGTTCGAGATGCTTGACAGTTTAGGTGCATGGAAGGTACCCTGAAGTTTGTAAGCTGGCCGTCTGTTATATACATGGCAGGATATAACCCATATAGTAAAGGCTTCTTCAGCAGTGATCATTCAAGCATCTACTGTTATGGTAAGTTCAACTTACACATGGACTGCAGTATTACTAATTGCTCTGACCTGCTGCGAGAAGCATATCTAAGTTACAAGCTGTTATGGTGGATTAGCCTTATCTCTTTTTCCACAAAGATAGGATATTCTTAAGAAGTAATCTTTTATTTCTTGCATATAGTGGTATGAAAACTTTCCATTAGCCAAGCTATCAATCTCCCCCTCTTCCTCACAGAACCTAATATGAGGGAGATAAGATAGTTCTTACAGTGGATATCCGCAGACAACTCAGATGCTATCTTCTTAGAACAAAATCATGCAGGGTCCCTGAGCTGTTGTTCTTTTCTGGGGAAAAAGGAACAACTTGTGTTAATTCAGACATTTTCCCATGCTTGTCTCTTGCTGTTAGTTTGTTTTGCCCACTACAACAAAACTATGCCAGGCAGGGTTACGCACATTCTATCAGGGCCTTGGCTTCATCTGTGGCTGTGTGGAAAGGATTGGATTGAAGAAGTTTTTTTAAGTGGCAACATGGTCCTCTGTGCATACTGTTACAAAGCACTATGAACTGAATTCCTTCTCAGGTCTAAGATAGGCTTTGCTAGGACCTTTCTCCAGAGGCTCCCGGACCCTCATCCTTTTTCCCCACCCTGTCAATATGAGCTATGGTAATCTACCCATATAGCTTTAGCTATTATAGCAGTGATCCATATGAAAATAGTACAGTTTTATAAGTAAACTTAACATAACAGCAGATGCTGGAATGATCACTGTTGAAGTAGCCGCTCCCTCACATCATCCCCCTTGGTTTTGCATATTTTTATACCAGGGTATGGCCATTTATTATTATTATTATTTTTACCCTAGCATCATCCTTCTCAAGGCTTTAGCTTCACACTCTCTGTTGACATGAAAGCTCTGAAGAGTTTGACATCAAAACATGACTTTTAGTCAGCTCAGCTCAAGCTGACTGTAGTTTGAGCAGTTGGAAGGTGCCTTGAAGCTTTGGAAGCTGGATGGCTGTTATATCCTTGCAGGATAAAACCCATATAGCTGAGGCTACTGCAGCAGTGATCAATCTGAGCACCTACTGTTATGCTAAGCTCACTTATGCAACCATACTTTCTCTTTATATTGGAATGTTGCAGCAAACAGAACTGTGTTTATAAGTCATTGTCCATTTTAGCTGTATTTATTAACTTGATATCTAAATTTGTGCATTCATTCAGAGGTGCAGATGTTATTTTATTTTGCTTTTTCACTTCTTTCCAAATTTTTCTTTATTTATCCACACATCCTAGAACACATCACCTTGGACATGTTGCCATTACACATGCTCTTTGGAATTATGCTGATTATGTTTGTAAATTAGTATTTTTCTTTCATTCATTCATTTGTTCATGCTCTTGTTCTTTCCTTATTGTACAATTTTTTTATAGTTTTGAGATGTACAGCTTATTTAAAACTGCTGAACATCAAATCAAACTGCAAATAAAAAAATAGAATTAACATGCAGAGAATGGTAATATAATGGAAAGATAAAAAAGAAAGACAAGTTAATATGTCAAACAAGTCTAAGAACAGAAACTCAGTGGTTCTAAACTTCTTATAATTCATAACAGGGAAAGGAGGATATAAGACTGTTAGAGATAACCAAGAAGGGGTCAAGATTAGACATTGCCAGTCACATGTTCAGTTGTTAAGCTTCTGACCTACTGGCCTTCAAGATGCATGGCTGCTAAAATTCCATGTCAATATTTTCTACTATATACACACGTGCACACACACACACACACACACACACACACACACACACACACACACACACACACACACACACACAAACACACACACAATGTATATTACTCTCCCTTCTTCACTATATTACTCTCCCATCTCCACTCACTTCCTAACTTCAAGCAATTTCTTTACCCTGACTCTCTATCTAATATGCCACAACCTACACATTGCAATTCCTGTTTGTATTATACTAACTTATTTAAACAGGCTAACATTTCTCTAAACATTAACTCATTGTCAGCATCTATTTTTAACCAATGCTGTCACATTATGACTACGTTGGTAGAATTGCCTAAACTGTAGATGTTTTTTGTATTATTATTATTTTTTTTGCAATATTTCTGTACTATACTTAGATTCTTCCCCTTTTCCAGCTCTCTGTTATGGCTTTGTTTAATGACAGATAATCAGTTGTTCCGTATGACTTTCTTTTATTACCTTCTTGTCCTGTTGCCACAACTAATTTTTCTATCTAGATGACTATAAACTCTGTCTCCATCAGTTCCAGTATATAATTTATATACTGGCTGAAAACAAGTTATTGGCCTATAGTTCTTAGGATAGCTTGTAGGTTGAATCTTAAGGAGGAGTATGTTTTTTTTTTTATATTATTGGTCAGGGTCTTCATAAATGTTGTTGTGTCTTTTGGCTTTTCCCGGTTTGGGGTCACCACAGCAGAACTCCGGTCCGCTAATGATTAGCGGTTGAATTTTTACGTGCCGAGTTGCCAGCCCTGACGCACAACCTTCAACGAAGGTACTCCCATTCACGCATGTCTCCACGCAGAAGACGCTCTAGCTGAGAGTCGAACCAGACAGCGTCTTACTGTGAGGCAAATACTTCCCAAAATCTAAGCACTTCTATTTATTTATTTATTTTAAGTCTCTGTTTCCTTTGCTTTTGCTTTGTTTCTTATCTCGCTATAAAATTTCTGAGTCATCAATGAATTGCTTATTTTGTACTTTTTCTTTATATTTACAAGCATATATTGTAAATGTTTAGCTTGTTCTGACATTTTTAGTTTATTGTTGGACATAGTGTTTGATAAGTCCAGATCTGTTTTGATATTGTGTTTTGCTTTTACCACAGTGTAAGTATATTAAATATACTTTCAAAGTATATTTAATTATTTGTTCCCTTTTCTTTTTCTGTTTCATTTCTCCATGTCTTTTGGGTTTCTAATACCATGATAGGAATTGACACCATTCCTAAGTCAAAGTATGATTACAATTTGTGAAATTAGTATTGTTTCAATCTTTGATATAAGTAAAAGTGCTCTTTGCAGCACCTGCAATGTGCCCAGAATTGACTCCTTCTGCAATTCGTAGTTACATGTAGTATATCTAAATAAGGCTGTAAATGCTTTTTAAAGAGACCCATTACTCCTACTACTATTGGAATTGCCTGGGTATCCTTCTTCCACATTGCCCTTGTTTCTAACTGCAAATCCTGGTATTTTATTATTTTCTGGTTCTCTATACGTAAGACACTGTAATCATTGGGTACGGTAGTTTCAATGATCAATGCTACTTTTGTCTTTTCTTCGTAGACTACTACATCTGTTTTCTCACATCTATATTTTGATCTGTTGGTAATGGGTAATCCCATCTGATATAAACTTCATCATTCTCTGCATTGCTTTGTGGTCCATGTTTCCAGTGCTTCTTACCTACTTCACTGTTATAATTTTTGTCCAATCCACAATGAAACCGTTTTGCTACATTATTATACCTTTCAGTATACAGGCCCCTTGCCATTATTGTGTCACACACAGCAACAAGATGTAGGACTGTTTCCAGTTCTGTTTTATAGACTCTGCATTTCTCTGTTTCTACCACATATTCGATGGACTTTAAAAACCAGTGTGTACATAGTCCACTATCCTGGGCCACTAATATTAACCTTTCATCTTTTGGTTTAAATTCATTTATCCTCAACCATTCCTGCATCATATTCTGATTGACATGAGGTTGTTTCAGGAGTTTTCTATACTTGCAATGATATTTATGCCTTTTTCTACATGTCTTAGCTTCTCATCTAATCCTTCTCCTTATACTCTTTCTTTTGTTTTTTGGTAAATTCAGTTGCTCTCTGATTTTTAACTACTTCTGGTTTGGTTTTCATTCCCACTTCAGACTGATATGAAGTCATCTTAGATTTGTTCTCTTCATATTTCAAAACTTTCATAATGTTTGGCTCTGGTGAGGTCAGTAGAGGAGGAAGCAGGACAGTCAGACCCTGGACATTTGACCCCAGACGATTCGATCCTGGACGATTCAACCCCAATGCAACTGTATATGCTTTCATGTTCAAATTTACATTTATTGTCTATGGGAATAGTTAGTGGACAGTTTGACTCAGAATGATTCAACCCCGGACTATTTGACCCCAATTATAAAACAAAACAAATTTTTAAAGTTTTATAAAAGCATTTCATTGCTTAATATTTCAATTATGATTTTTTCATAGAAATTTAATATATTATTTATTTTTTATGTGCATATGTTACTTTATTTACTATTTTTAGTCTGTTACGAGGCACACCATTGAACATAAATAGTAGATTGCCTTAAGTTTTTCTAATACTCTATACACTTGCATTTTCTTGGGAGATTTCCACTGCATCTCCCTGAATCACTGGTAATTTGATAAAACACGATGTATATATAGTTCATTGATTTTGGTTCTGCATTTGGGCAGCCACGGTGGTGCAGCGGTTAGCATTGCCACCTCACAGAAAGAGGTTCTCCGGTTCAATCCTCAGCTGGGGTGCATTCTGTGCGGAGTCTGCATGTCCTCCCTGTGGTCATGTGGGTTTCCTCTGGGTGCTCCGGTTTCCTCTCACATTCCAAAGACATGCTGTAGGTGGATTGGACACTCTAAATTGGCCTTAGGTGTGAGTTTGTGCATGTGTGTGCCTTCTGTGGAAGGTTGGGTGCTGGGCTGGCAACTCAACACTGCAAAACTCCACTGCCAATCATGAGCGGACAGGTGATCTGCTGTGGTGATCCCTAACCGGGAAAAGCCGAAAGAAGAAGAAGTCTGTTACGATTCATCTCTACTTTAGAAGTAATGAATCGTACGTTGTATTCCATAATTGTAGTACAAGCTGATTATTAACTCTCTTAATTATGTCTTTATTTTTTCATAACATAGGATGTTTTCATTTCATTACTCTGTTTATTTTTACATTTATGCATTACTTTTTATATTTAACCTGTATTTCAATTTATAGCGTTAGTTTCAGTATTGAAAGTAGCTTATTTTTGGAATTACATTTTTTTTATTTTTTGAACATTTGTTTTTTTCTAAATTAACAGATAAAAAACAATGCACAGTATTAGAACCATGGATCTGATGAAGCCCAGCCTTGTGTGAAAGCGCTTATGCTTTGTGTTATTAATAAAAGTCCTGTATGATAACAGCTCTGGTGGACGCTTGGTTAGTTTATTCGTTTATATTTCTTTATTTTTAAATGTTTTTCCACCTTTTTTACTTGGGTAATATTTGATCATTTAGCTGGTTTACTATTAAAATGTTGAAATTTAAAATTATTTCCATTCGACACTCCAAAATAAAAAGTTGAAAGTCAAAATGTACAACATGGCACAATGTCAAATCAGCTGAACAAATTCAGCAAATTCGGCATGGTTGCCAAACAGATTATACGATGTCTGTATAGGAGCTCAGGTAAAGGAAACTCCTACACCTAACATCATATTTTTGCAGGGCGGCAAGCCCCCCTGTGGGGGGGCTGCTCCCCCCACACCCCATGCCAACTATATATTCCAATTCCGAGAATGCACCACAGTGAGAAAAGGGATGAATTTTCAATACCACACTGTACCACAATTTCTCTACAGTACTTCGAGTTTATATCAGGAAATGCACTGTGCATTTGTTGATATAAACTTTTGCACACGGGGATGTTCAGCAAGATGGAAATTTGAACATTCCTGTTTTGCATTTCCATCTGTGAAGATTCTGCGTTCCACCTTGTGATAGTAAACCATTTATCTTCATACTGTTTTAGATCTGTATTTTGAATGTTTTAATGTTTTCATTATGGGGTCAGAACATCTGTGGTCAAACCGTCCCATACTCCTAGAGATGCATGCAATCCAACAATTACAAATCTATACATGTAATCAATTCCAAGGAGGCCCATATCTCCTTCAGGGCGAGGAATATATAATCTTAGTATGCATAGATTTTTATATATCGTTTGATAATTGTGAAGCATTTTTCATACTTTCCTGTCCATCTCATCCAATACATTTTGGGGCCATTCAGTCACCCCAAAACTGAAAGTTAGAACAGGAAGCACAAGCTGGTTTATAGCTTGGAATTTGTTCCTAGATGTCATGGCTGATTTCAGTACTAATTTTAGTCTTCCAAAAATTTCCTTACTGAGTTTTGTTCACATTTATTCATGTTATATTGTTGATCCTTTATCAATTCCCAATTATTTCTACACTCCCTCCTGCTCAAGTTCCTTTACATCACATTCCTATCCCAGACCGATATTTTCTTCGTGCTGAAGCTTTCCTGCTTTTTCCCTTTCAGAACCCACCACTGTATAGCATTAAAAAGCCTAAATTGGTTAGAACTGCCATATCAACTAACATATACCCAACTTCTTACCACCTATAAAACTATCCAGCATCCATCTGCCTACCTGGCACAAAAACAAACATTCTACATAACTCTGCTCCCAGTCGGTCATTGAGATCCAATGACCAAAAACTCCTGTCTGTCTACAAACCATGAAAATCTGTTGGGCATTGTCTGTACTCATGCAAGGTTGCTAAGGCCTGGAACTCCTAACCTGTATCCATCAAGTCTATACCCACCCCCCCCCCCCATCTTTCTAAACCAGTCAGAAAGACTTCCTACCTAAAAATCTATCTCTGTTCTTGCTCAAATCCAGGATAAACTATATCCCTAAATGTGAACAGGTATCTTTTCATTCCTTATACTTTCTTACTATCTCTTCTTCACTTTTTCCCTCCTGCTATCTAATTCTCTTCCTTGACTTCTCTAAATATACCATAAACCTGTTTTTCCCTCACTTCATACTGCAATTCCTATTTGTATTAGAGTAACTTACCTTTAATTTCTCTACAAACTGTTTAAAATTTCTCTAAATATTACATGATTGTTATATACCTTGCATCGATTTTTACCCAAAGGCTTTATATTGTGTTTAATTTGTTATAATTATTTAAACTGCAGACATTTTTACTGCAAAATTATTGTCCTTAAAATGTTTTGAAATAATTTGGAGCTTTTTCCCTAGGACTCTGCTTTAAAAAAGGGCTTCTACCCAGCTGACTTTTCACGGTAATCAAAAGTCAATACATAAATGAATATATTTAAATGTTGCTTTTGCACATTTATCAAGACCAAATGACATTCTTATATCATCTGAGAAAGTTTTGACCACTTCCAGTTAGTTGTGCTTTCTGCTCCTCATCTGATGAACTATACAGTTTTAAATCATCCATAAAAGAGGATAAGAAGTCTTTATACTTTGTTGTTGTCTGGGAGACAAATTGTAACCATGACCTAATCTGTTAAATAGATAGCTTAATGGGTTAAGGGCAAGACAAAAGAGTCACCTTAGAATATCCCCCTTTGAATTTTTATCCTTGTGGTAATAATTTGTCCTTTATCATGTCTTAGCTGCAAAGTGGTTTACCACTGCTTCATGGTCACTGTAATGTAATTGATTGGGTCCCTAATAGTTGATCGAGTTTTGAGAAATGTAAACTCCATATGGTCAAGACCATATGGTTGAGTTTTTGAAACCTCAAAACTTTTGAATGGAGATCGTGGTACAGAGAGGATCAATAAATGTACCCTTTTCCTCGCTGTAGTGTGATCTTGGAGTTGGTATATATATATATATATATATATATATATATATATATATATATATATATATATATATATAAAACCTGCAGTGGATTTGGGGGTTGCAGGCTAGCTCCTCTGCACAAATACATAAAAAAGGTAGATTTTTTGAGGGGGTTTTGATATTTGAGTTTTCAGAAACTTGATCATATGGTCTCTTTGATATTTTTTTCGAGTTTCCAAAAAGTTGATCATCTGACACAGACTCAATCGATCAATGTAAGGTGTATCTTATACATCTGTAAGCACTCCTTTATCCATGAATGAGAGATGCTGTCAAATGTTTCTTCTACTCTATCCATGCCACACTTAGATTTCTTCCTTTTTCACAATTCTCCATTATGAGTTTATTTAACAATCCATATAACTTTCTTTTGTTATCCTTCTGTTCTACTGCCATGATTGAATTTTTTTCTAAATGACTGCATACTTTGTTAGCATCAATTCCAATATATATAGTTTATACATCACTGGAAGGCAAGTCATTGGTCTACAGTTTTTAGAATAGCTTGTATGTTCACTCTTAAAGAGGAGTATCATTTTTCCTGTTGTTAACAAAGTTTGTATCTGTTTGGGATTCACATATAAGTAGTTCTTATTTAGGACAAAACCTTCATGTAATGATGTTAATACTTTTAGCCAGAAGTTAGGTACCACATATGGACCTGGGGTTTTCCACTTATGAGTTTTTCTTAATTTTGTTTCATTTTCTTTGGCTGTTACTTCATCCCATTTCATATCCTGTACGTTTGAACTTCTTACTGTTTTTTTTTTTTTTTTTTTTTTTTTTTTTTACTTCTATCTATTCAGCATCTTTGTTATGTTCTACAAGGTCTTCATAGATATTTCTCTAAAATGGATATAATTTTTCCTTTTTCTTTTTGGTGACGTTTCTTTTACTTTGTTTCTCAGTTTTCTATAAAACTTTTTTGATCATCAATGAATTGCTTATTTTGTACTTTTCCTTTATATTAATCCTTATATCTTCTAAGTTTTATGCCTGTGCTGATATCTTTAGTTTATTATTTGCAATAGTGCATGATATAGCCTTATTTGTTCTAATACTGTGGATTGCTTTTATCATGTCGATCTTTGTAGATAGTTTTGTTGATCTGTTCCTTCTTCTATCATCTCCTGGCAGTGACACTTGTCGTACTTGCTTTATAGCTTTCATTACTCAATACTTCCATGATGGCATTTGGTTCTTCCCTCCCTTTTCTTTATTCCCTTTTATTTTTGTGGTAAGACTTTATCTTTTAGCAATTTAGCCGCACAGTAATATATCTCATTTGCTTCTGTTATATCATATGAATTTCTGTCAGTAGACTTCATTACTGTGTTCATTTGTTTTATCAGACTTCTAACATTTTGGGTCTTACTGACTTTCTGTAATCTATTTCTTTCATCAGTCTTAATATATCTCTCCAACTCTGTTAAATCAAGCAACTCTTCTCTTAGATCTTTTTCGTGTAAACTGGGGGCACATGCTTTAATCCCCATTTCCTGTGGGCATTCTATAGAAAGTTCCAGAACATCTTTCAGTGACATATTCTCTTCAGTTTCATCCTGAGTCATCCATTGCTCTTTCATATGGGAAATCACTGGCCTATCACTCCACAACATTGACTGCATTAGAGTTGCCACCATTTCCTGCTCCTTCCCTTGCTTTGCAACTCCAACTAAATTTCTGCACTGACTTTTCATTGAAGGCTCCAGAGTACCTTTATGTGACAAGTGACCAGATGCTTCCCATTCCATCTGTTTCTCCATAATTTGGAGACTCATTGTTCCATCATGCTGCAACATTATCAGAGTTGGATTTTCTACACTAAATCCTTCACTTTGCAGGTAATCTATAACTTCAGTTTCTATTTCTTTTACTTCTGCATTATCCTCTTTTCTACTTTCCACTTTGGTTTTCTTATTTTTTATATTGTAAAATTTTCCATATCCAGATGTCTTTGGCTGTATTTTTCTTTAAATATCTTAGATACATCTTTTTTTTATTTTGATTACTTTTGCTTTCTTCTTTGGCATAGATATTACACCATATTAAATCTCCTTTTCTTCCCCATGCCCATATTTATTCTTCAGATGTCTCCCACTTCACATATTCCATATCTCCTTACTTCAGGGCTTATTTTTCCATTATAGGTCCATAGGTTCATAGGTGTGTACTAGGCTAATGCACTGGCCTTTACAAGCCTAGCCATAGGATTACCCAGGCATAGTGCTGTGACATAACCTGTGTTAGACTTTCTACACGAAATCCTTCACTTCACATGTATTCTTTAACTTCAGCTTCTATTTGTTTAACTTCTGCTTTACTTATCTTATGTTCTACAGTCCCCCATTGTGATCTTATTTTGCCTTTGCATAAATATTACCCATATGAGATCTCTCTCTCGCTCTCTTTCTTTCCCATGTCCATGTTTCTTTTTTACACCTTTCAAAACTCTTTATATTTTTATACTTTTTGCTTCTTTTTCCAAACAGCCCAAGGTTTCTTGGTCTATACAATGTTTTTCATGAATTTGTTGTATTAATTAACACACACTTGCATTTGAAGCTTTTGACCATTTTTTTTGTGCAAGTATTTTTCTTTCTTTCAATTTCTCTCTTAATCTTTTTGAATATCTTACATCCAGAAATTCTGAGCTTCTTGAATAATAGTAACAATACACAATTTCTTTCTTATCCTCAGTAGTCCACACTGTCATCTTTATGACTTTCTTTTGTTACCTTTTAGTCTATTGCCATGATTATGTTGTAGGTGGATTGGACACTCTCAGTTGGTCCTAGGTATGAATGTATGCATGTGTCTGCCTTCTGTGGAAAGTTGGATACCGGGCTGGAAACTCGACACCGTAAAACTCCACTGCCAATCATTCTGCAGACCGTTGTTCCTCTGTGGCGACCCCTAACTGGGATAAGCCGAAAGGAGATGATGATTCTATTGCCATGATTGAATTTTCCTCTAAAGTCTAAATGATTATAAACTCTGTCAGTATCAATTCCATTATATAGTTGATACATCATCAGAAGGCAAGTTATTAGTCTGTAGGTTTTAGGACAGCTTGTAGGTTCACTCTTAAGGAGGAATATCATTTTTCCTTTTAACCAGGTTGGTGCATGTTCAGTGTGCGCATATAAATAGTTCTTACTCATTGCTAAATCTTCATGTAAAGATAGTAATACTTTTAGCAAGAAGTTAGGTAGTGCATCTGGCTGGGCCTGGGGTTTTCCATTTAGGAGCTTTTCTTAATTTTATTTCAGTTTCTTCAGGCATTACTTCATCTCATTTCATATCCTGCACATTTGAACGTCTTACTGTTTTTTTTCTTCTATCCATTTGGCATCTTTGTTATGTTTCACATGGTACATTTATTTACATTAATTGTAAATGTTCTTCCTTGTTCTGACATTTATTATTGGAAATAGTATATAATAATTTCCAATTTGTTTTTTGATATTGTGTGTTGCTTTTACCACGTCTTTCTTTCTTTCTAAGTATATTTGATTATTTGCTCCCTTTTGTTTTCTCTGTAAGTTATGTGACATTTCATCAGATCTCTGTATCTCTTCTTTCTTTCTAGCATAAACTTCTGTTACATATTTGTGCATGTCAGTGTATGAACTACTGCCTATGACTGAGTCTAGTGTTCACTCTACTTAATACAGAGAGATTTGAGAAGGCCAGCCCTCTTAGGTTCTTCCTTCCTCTCTTCTTGCACTAAAAAAAAAATGTTTGCACTTTATTCATTTACTTTTACTGTATTTGTGTTTCCTCCTACTTTATATTGCTTTTCTTAAAAGTACTCATTTTATTTATTCTGCTGCATTTATTACTGCTTGGTTGTAGCCTGATTAAATTGTAACTGTTATTCTAAGTCTTTTGGTTTAAGCACTTGGGCTTCATACAGGCTGATTTACATTAAGAAGGTTTGTGGTCTGCACTCTTGTGGCAGGACAGGTAGCTTACATCCTTCTAAGCTGGGAATTGCTGATTGAAGGCCCAGTGTCTGCTATTCTAAAAGTGTATTAGTTCTGGCTTTAGCACTTGGGCTTCAGGCCAGTTATTCTACATTAAGAAGGTTTGTGGTCTGCACTCTTGTGGGAGGAGAGGCTGAATTCTACCCTTCTGAGCTGGGAATTTCTGGTCACAGGTTTATTGTGACTGCTTATTTGAACTGTTACTTTCTGAAATTGGTGTGCCTTGTTGCTGTATCATAGACCAGATTCAGGCCTGCTGAATCTAGCTTTGTTTGTATAACTTGAGCACTGATCCAGGCCACCATTTTTTTGGAGAAGGTTCCCCTGCACCATAGTAAGCAGGGGTGTGCAGTTAGAACTTGTCTGATTGAAGACTGCTGGAACAGGGCTCAGTTTTGAGCTTTTTTCTGGTTAATTGGGTAACTTGTTTAAATCAGTTTGTTCATTTTCTATTGTTTTATATATATATATATATATATATATATATATATATATATATAAATTGCACTTTATTCATCTGCTTTTACTGTTTTTGTGTTTCTTCCTACTTTATTACTGGGGGCATTGACTACAACTCTGATCTGCAATATATAACAATAAGTATCCCTTTCTGTGCTTTTAAACTGTTTTTTTAGTGTATCTGCTTTATTTTCTGAAAAAACAAACAAACAAAAAAAAAACAAAAAAAAAAAATATATATATATATATATATATATATATATTTGTTTCCCACCTTTCTAAGCTAGTATAGTCCAGTTTTCAGGTTACTGCTGAACATACCTCTCAACCTGGAAATATCAAAAATCTGGACAAGGCCCATGAAAAATAGGTACAAATCTGTACGCTGATTAACATCTAATTTGCATACATAATTATGTAACCCCACCCACTCCAATGAAATGTGGGATACCAACTTTCGAACACAAATTGAAGAACAGACAACCAAAACATGGCACCAGACCAGAGTCCCCCTGTAGCCATTCCATTGTCCTGTTACCTGGCTATTTTGCCCCATTTACCATAAACACTAATGTATGCATACTGCTTTACTTCTACAATGATTTGAATTTTATTTTTACATTTTACAGCACAACAATGCAGAAACACTAAAAGACATCATCTGGTAAACAAAGCAATACCGTCTCACAATGAAAATAGGCTTGACATTAAACTTTGCCCTTGAAACTCACATTCATTGAAACAGCATTGAATCCCACACCACATCCAAAGAAAATACATCTGGCCAGTGGTGGATAAAGATTACCTTTGGGCTGTTTATCATTGGCCCCATTGCACACAAAACAAGAAACATATATGTGTTCTTTTCTTTATACATCTTCCTGACTTTATTAAATTATATTCCTTGTATAATACAACACACAAGTTAGAGCGCATTTTAAATTTATTGTTTAAACATTTTACCAGTAATCTGTACTGTAGGCAATGAAACAAAACACATGAACCAATAATAACAAAACTGCCCAATTCAGAACTTTTCCATCATAAAAGTCTGCTTCCACACTATAAATAGAATGACAGTAGTGTATGCCATAGGCATCTTGAACAGTGTTTCGCACTTATTTTCAATTTCATTGTTTGGGGGGGGGGGCAAAAGGTCAAAAACCAAGGACGCATTTTAAACATTGCTTGTATAATTTTGTAAAGTTGCTAGAATAAAATGTGGCGCTATCATCATGCATTTCACTGACAGGTTTTGAACCCAGGACTCTATGCACTACATTCAGAACAACATACCACTATCCTACATCAGCAGCTGTCTGAAAAATAGGAAGACTGAAACTTAATAGCCATCATTTAGTGAATTCATTTCTCACTTCTCAACATAGCTCTTAACCTCAACACAAAAAACATGGACAAACAACAAAGCCAATAATGGGGGAATACAAATTCAGTTCTCACTTCTCACTCACCATATCTCTGAACTATTAGCACAAAAACAATAATAGGGGAATACAAATTGTGTGCTCACTTCTTATCATAGCTCTTAACTCTTAGCACAAAAAATGTGTTCTTACTTCTCATCATAGCTCTCAACTCAGTCATCTTCTTATCATAGCTCTAAACTCTTAGCAAAACAAAAAGTATTCTCAATTCAGTCATCTTATCATAGCTCTAAATTCTTAGCAAAAAAAAAAAAAAGTGTTCTTACTTATCATAGCTCTCAACTCAGTCAGAATTTGACCAGTTTTTGTTTCTCTTCCCACCTTTTATTGTTGCTAAGAGGATATTGGCTGAGGTACTGTGGCCACAGTAACATGAGGAAAGCAGAATTAATGATTAACTTTGACTCAGCATTACAGCAGAAACAGAGTTGCACTGATACTGGATTAGAGAACCCCATTGTCGAGGCAGATGAGTATAGGACAATTAACTTCCTAACATCCACCCAGCCTGTGTTACTGCTTCAGTCGATAAAAGTAAATAGCCACCCCCCACAAAATGTTTTTGTTCTTCATGTACTCCCCCCTCACATAATCGTCTTGCTCCCTCACCTCCCAGTTGGTACATTCAATTGTACATCCTAGCCAAATATAACCTGTCAAGTGGTAGAAAGGGTTCAGTTAGTGGGCCATCAGAAGCAGTGAGTCAGTTTTTTTCTTCTTCTTTTTCTTCTTTTTTCACTTTCTTTCTTGAAATTGGTAAGTATTGATCAGTGCTCTGCCCTGGTATACAAATACAATTCAACTAAAATAAATATATACCCTCCCTTTGGTTGCTTTGCAGTGACATACTTGCCTGCTCTGTCTGCCAGCACAAGAACATGCTTGCTACTAAACCATCAATGCTCATTTTGACTGCAACACTGAATGTCTCCTTCCAGGCCATCACTACTAGAATCTGTGCCCATCAGGATCATCTTAGTGGCCATCATTCATTAGCATGTCAGTGGTAGAAATGGTGGTGGCTAGGGATAGTAGGCTCTTTTTACCCTGTACTAAAGGTACAGGGTTTGAGCCTGAATACCTCTAGCCAACACACACACACACACACACACACACACACACACAAACACACACACACACACTTACCCTGAGTAGTGCTCTTCCTCATGCCGCCATTCATTAATCCAGGCTACGCTCTCCACTCTCCATGCTGCTGCCGCCATTAATCCCGGCTCCACTCGCAGCCCTCTTCTTCATGCCGCCATTCATTGATCCCGGCTCCGCTCGCCGCCATTCACTAATCCCGGCTCCGCTCGCTGCCATTAATTCCGGCCCTCTGCTTGCCATGCTGCTGCCATCCATTTACCTGTATCAGCTTCACGGTTAAAAGTTAACCACCAGCCAGCCGGAAATGATGACGCGAGCTCCTTGAGCTCAATTCCGACTGGCTGGTAGCCTGACGGCGCTGATGTCATTGCGCACGTGATGACGTCAGCTCCGTCAGCGCGAAACTTTTAAAAAAGAAAAGAAAAATCAGAAATGAAGGGGTGCCACTCGGGAATCGTGGCACCCCTTCATTTGGACCCCAAAACTCGGTAAAAACCAAGTAATTCAGAATGGTTGGGAGGTCTGGTGCTGAATTCAGGGCTGTGTTACAAATCTCTGTGTTTGCCCATACCTTACTTGGATAGAAGGAAGTTTCTCTGTTCACGTGTGAGAGAGGGGAGCTTTGAGCAGCCTATCTGTCCCTGGAGGAGAGGTTTTAGCCCAGAAATTAGTAGTTAATTGGCCATTTTGGGCTAATTTTTATCTCTTTCATTTCCCTACTATAAATACCGTATTTGCCTGGTTTTGCTCGCCGGGCAGTGCCGGTTAGCTAGGGTAAAACTATTCCCGGCTCCACAAAGTCTCCCATTCAATTTTTCCTTTGGAACTAGGCAAACCTTTAACTTAAGCACTCAAGCCATTCATTTCTTAGCCCGGCACTTGCTCAAAA
The DNA here is from genome assembly GCF_019279795.1 of Protopterus annectens. NCBI lineage: Eukaryota > Metazoa > Chordata > Ceratodontiformes > Protopteridae > Protopterus > Protopterus annectens. The sequence goes on along the minus strand of NC_056743.1, from coordinate 634,654,936 downwards.
CGTATAGCAAGCACTTATAAACCCTAGCACTAGACCCTCCTGTACTGTACAGAAAGACAAGGCTCTCTATTCGACCTTACCAGCCATCCAGTAAAACAGTTCACCGTACCTATCCAGGCATGTACAAAGGGCAGTTTCAGGTGTACTCTCCAGTCCAACTGGTGAATCTGGGCATTTTGAGGCAATGTTACAACTGCGTCATGTACACAGACAACCCCCTCCTCCTACCACCAAACACTAATACACTGCAAGAGATGCAGTTATACAGCCAAACTAGAGGCTAAGCTCTCTCAACCCAAGACTGGATCAGACAGTCAAGAGGAGAAGGGGAAATACTTGCATCACACCACCAGTCTTACATAGACCCATTACACCAGCACCGGCAAAAAACACACATAAATACATGAAAACATACTCAGAGGCTCTAAATAAAAATCTGCAAAACCAACAGAGACCTCCAAAGCAAACATCCAAGCAACCTCCATCCCCTAACACAAACCATGAAACACATACTTCACAAAACCAGTGTGCCATGCAATCACAGCCCTTAAGGCAAAATAACATACCCAACATACTAGTAATTGGTGACTCTATAGTCAGGCACACTGATGTCCCACTCACTAGGCTGAATAAGGAGAAGGTTACTGTTAGCTGCCTGTCGGGTGCCAGGATCCGCCACATAACACAAGCACTCAGGTCACTCCAGAACAAGTACAAATATGACTCTGTCATTTTCCATGTTGGTGTGAATGACCTGAGCCATACCTCCCTGGACTACATGAAAAGAGACATGAAAGAGCTCTCTAAACATGTAGCCCAGGCCGGTATGACCCTGGCCCTGAGTAGCATCCTGCCCTCTCCAAGAATTATACCACAGTATAAAGAAAAAATTCTCGATTTCAATAATTGGCTAAGTTTCTGGTGCCATTCAAAGGGGATCCAGTGTCTGTCCACCTGGGATGACATGCTCGACAAGCCACGCTGCTTCGCTAGAGATGGCTTGCACCTGTCACCCTTAGGCTTTCGAATACTGGTTGAGGCGTTTTTTAGGCAAGGCTCAAAAGACAAACCCACCGCCGTAAATAACAAAGTAACATAAAACTGAGGGTGATGCCACTCAATGCCAGAAGGCTAAATTTCAAGATGCACACACTCGAGGCACTCCTCAGCATGGAGAAAATCAATGTACGTGCAGTAACAGAAATGTGGTTTAAGGCTCCAGAGAGCACCCCAGCACTACCAGGCTACAACTCATACCATACATTTTGGCCACAGAACCCAAACCGAAATACAAAAGGTGGGTGTGTATCCATATTCATCAAGGATACCCCCTCCAGGTTAGTGGCACAGCACGATGCTTCAGAGATCATCCACATGCAACTAACAATGGGCAAAACTGCAATTCAAATTGTAGCTTGCTGCAGATCACCCACCATGTCCCAGGACCCCCATTATGCATTTCTGGAAACACTGGGAAACATAAACGTCCTATCAAACACCCTAATATTGGGTGATTTCAATTACCCAAACATTAACTGGGAGAACTACTCAAGTACTAACTCCCTTGCCCAACTTTTCCTAGAATTTATAAACTTAAATGCTCTGGTTCAACTGGTCAACACTCCCACCAGAGGTGACAACATATTGGACCTGGTCATCACCAACATGGGCGACCGGTGTTCCACACCAGAGGTCAACCCTCGCTGGTTAGATCTGACCATAAACAAATCACTTTGGATATCCATATTCTGCCCCCACCCACAGACAAGAAAACCACCCTGAAAAACTTTTCAGAAGCAAATTTCATGTTACTTAAGACTGAGGTGGAAAGTTTCAAAGCCCCCATGCTGAAGGATAACACTGTCCAAGCTGTAAAATCCTTTACTAATGCATTCTACGGGCAGCTACAAGAATGCATGGATCGTGCCATCCCAAGCAAAACCAAGACTCACTCCTCCAAGAAAAGGAAACCCATCTGGTGGACTCCTGCCATAAACACGTTATACAATAGTAGGAAGAAACTAGTAAAGATAAGAGTAAAATCCCAAGAAGGGAAGACATCCCTGTCAGTATCAGCAAGAAACTATGATCCCTCATAAAATCATCTAAGGCGAGCTTTGAAAGAAAAATTGCCAAGGACTCCAAAGATAACGACAAGGCATTCTTTAGCTATGTCAAGAATCTAAGTGGCAATGCTCAGATCTGCTCGGAGTTAGTGCAGAATGGCACAAAATACACTGAACCGACTGATATCGCCAACATCCTGGCAGACAGGTTCAGCGCAAACTTCACCCTCCTTTCACCCCCAAAAGGGCCCATAACCATACCAGAAGAATGTAGAGTCCCTAAAATCACAGGCACTCAGGTTAAACAGCCCTCTCCAAAGCCAAAAACACAGCATCAATGGAACCGGATGGTGACCCAGGCTGCGTACTACATGAGCTCAAAGACGAACTAACCCCTCACCTAAACACACTGTTCAAACTCAGCCTCTCCACAGGCTACATACCCATAGAGTGGCACACAGCAATGGTTATTCCGCTCCACAAAGGTGGAGCCACAACAAACCCTGGGAACTATCACCCTATAAGCCTGACTAACTTGGTCTGCAAGTCTATGGAGCGCATCATCAAGGAATTCATTAACAGAGACATTGGGAACCTCCAAACACTGGACTCTACCCTGTTTGGCTTTGTTAAGGGCAGATCATGCCTCCTAAACCTGGTGGACTTCTTTGAGACAGTTACCAAGGTTATAGACGAGGGAAAGGTGGTACTTACAGCCTACCTAGACCTCGCTAAGGCCTTCGACACCATTCCCCATTCTGGTATTATAGACAAGCTCACCAGCCTGAACATAAACCCCTACATCACAAAATGGGTTGCTAACTGGCTCACGGACAGAACCCACATGGTGAGAGTTGCGGGAGCTAGGTCCGACTCTAAACTGGTTACAAGTGGCGTTCCCCAGGGCTCAGTCCTAGGACACCTCCTGTTTGGCATATACTTCTCAGAGGTACAGGCAAGCACAGGAAGACTATGGCTGACCAAGTTTGCAGACGACTGCAAACTAGGGGCTATAATTGACTCTCCGGCTGACACAGACATCCTCCAAAAGGGTCTCACTGAGATGGATACCTGGTGTCAAAATCATGGCCTCAAGCTAAATGCCAAAAAGTGCATAGTCATCCCCTTTGAAAAAATCAAAGTACCCACAAACTACCACATAGGTGTTAGTCCCCTAAATACGGAAGACTTAATAAGGGATCTGGATCCCAAGTAGATAGTAATCTCACCTTTGATAATCACATTGCCAAAGTGGTTAGAAAATCCTTCTACATGGCCCACCTAATCACAAAAGGGTTCGCATCCAGATCAAAAGAGGTCATTGTGCCCCTCTACTCATCACTCATCAGACCCATCATACAGTACAACGCTCCATTTGGGATGTACCTTACAAGACACCTGCAACAGCTGGAAAGACCACAGAAGTACCTCACCAAGAGGATCAGTGGCCTCAAACAGATGCCCTATGCATCTCGAATGAAGAAACTCCAGTTGTACTCGGTTGCATACTGCCTACTCAGATGTGATCTCTGCCTGACATACAAGGCCATGTCCAACCCAGAATTGATAGACATGCTCTACCTAAAGAAAACCTTATCCCCTCAAGCCACATGCTCTAGGATCTAAACCTCACCACAACAATAAATAGGATGTGCTGGAAGGATAGATTCCTGTCCCAGAGACTTACCATGCTTTGGAACAAGATCCCAATATACATTAGGCAGAGCTCCTCGCTAACACTCTTCAAAAGAAACCTTGACGAGTGGATAGGAAACAGAAAGTTTACCTTGGGGATCACTTCAGTGGCTCTGCTGGACAGAGGCACAGGGAACTAATCTAAGGGGGTGGTGAAAGCCAACATATTCTGGCCAGGTTATAAATGCCTTCGGGCAGATAGCCTAGTACTCACCTATGAACCTATGATGTAGTTTAAATGTTTTTTTTTTTTTGTATACCAAGTCTTTCACATACAGCATCTTTTTCTAAATGTTGTCATTATTTATGCCACAGAATAGTCTGCCTCAAAGTATTCCGTGCAAAGTTTCTGCATTACTGTATTCCTTTTTTTATAGGTCATTTTATTTGGAAACAAAAGAAATTGCAATTATGAATTATAAGCAATACTCAATAAAATTTCGACAAATTTTCCAACAAAACCATAACATATTCAAACTGCATATAAAATATACAATAAAATAGATAATATATAGATAACTGGATTTGGGAACTTTAAAATTATCATACATACAAACATCAGAGTCGTTAATATGAATATGTTTGGCTAAAACAGGACAGTACTTTAACATATTTTTACTCTTTAGTTTGTTCAGGTTGACTAATCATTTTGTGGATAGTAGAAGTTATAATAATTGTAGTCCTGAGCAAACCTCTTCAGCTTAGTAACACACTAAGTAATAAGTATGTCAGCTTTCTGAGTGGAAACATTAATTATGAGATGATGCCTTGATTTTAGATCACAACTCTCAGCTGTCCCCAATTTTGTAAAATGCATCCAATTTTGTCTAGTACTTTTTGCCCTGTCATAAAATGTTTGAATTTCTGACAAGTCACAGATTATTTCAGTCAGCAATGAGAAACAATAGAGTTTTGTGCTTCTTACTCTTCAGAAAGTGGGCATTGACGCAAAACCTTTGTCCTATTCGCTTTGGACTCTGCCCCCCCCCCCCCCCCATTATTTTTGGTTTTGTCCCTAATTTTTAAGCAAAGAAGTTGAGAGCTATGTTTTGGACTTAAATTACTAACCAGCTCTTTGTGTGCTTTATTGTTTTTTAGCTGTATGTCAGAACTCCAACAGTACTTAAAATTGATTTTTTCAGCTGCTTCTATACTATTATTAAAAGAAGGAGAGGGAAAGAAAGACAGAGACAGAGGTAGAGAAAAGAGATGCCTCACAGAATTCTTTCCAGCTTTAAATCTAGAGTTATAACAACAACCTCCAATAGCACTGCATAAAAGGGACTTCTTTTTATCTCTACTTCCCTCTTAATGTGCTATAAAACACATTTTAGGAAAGGCTGTAACAATCTGAAAGGAAAACAGAGATGTCCATGAAAGTCACATTTTGTACAGGAAAATGAAACGTAAATAAACAAGCTAAAGGTGAAAACAGGATAACAAGACGTTCTAGGTTTGGACGGGGGACATCAGTGAATGGTTTAAAAACCATAACAGGAAGTGATCTCCTTCAGGTATGACTGAGGTTGTTGTGCGGGAGGGGGAGGGAGGAAAGTAATCAGTGACGAATGTCAAATGTATTAAAGTGATTTCCCGAATAATTACGCCTGATTGGAAGGAGAAGCAAAAGTATAAACACGAAGAATGGTTCCTGACCCCCCAGTCAGGGGTAACTTGTTAACCAGTCTGTCTTTCCCTATCTGGTCAGACCTCGATTAAGAGAGACTGCGAGAGAGCGTGCGCATCAGAACTGTCACAACAAAAACAAACCCTTCACTCCATCTCCTGGCTCCAACAGAATCGCTGGATCGGGATCTCTTCCATGTGGATGTAAAAGAAGGAACTTAGAGAACAGGCAGCGCAAACATATTTCTGAAAATAGTCTGTCTTTTCGGGCAGATAGGTCTGTGTGGGTTACACAACGTCTCCCTCCTACATTTTTGCAAATGCCAACGATAAAAGGAGGAACAAAAGACCAAACATGAAGTTTCCATCCCACCCCTGACTGAATGGGCAGTACATAAAATTCAGAGTCGTCGCTAAAAGAGAGGAAAGATAGACTGAGTAGTTATAAACAAGATAATATCTGAGCAAACCACAACAAAACTTACCCTCCCCCATTCTCTGTATTGACAGAGACAGCTGAACTGGAGTTAAATTTGTAGAGTAAACTGTATTCAGAAGAGGAACGAGGACCTCAATTAAAGAAAAGAGAAACGCGTATTAGCATCCCCGTCTTCATCTGACTTTTGTTTTTTGGTGACAGAAGTCCTGAGGCAAACGGAGAGCCGTTGTACTGGGGTCGGGTGAAGCTACATCTCGAACCTTTATGATATAAGCTCCTGCAGGGTGTTAAATGATGCTTTATCGTAAGAGGCATTCTTGCCACATAGTTCCTCTCTGTTTTTGTTCTCTTCTGTGGCTCTCTGCCTCCTGTTACAAACCTGTGATCATAGTTCATGGTTTGTTTGACAGTTCTGCTGACTTTGTGCAGTTACTGGGCTACATCAACCAGGTAAGGCAATATGAGCAACGTATACTGATTTTATTATTTACATATTTGATGCCACTAGTACATTCAGCCTGGAGTGGGACAGTACTCTTTGTCTGGTGCTAGAAAAAATAGAATGAATATAGTTTTTTAAGACACTTTCCATATATTAAAAAAAAAAAAATCACTGTAATTCCATACAATGTTAGGAGTGACTACATTTTTTGTGGTATACAGTTACTGTTTGCATTAAGAGTGCTAGAGACACCTCCCACTTTTATAAGTAAAACATTGGTAGGAGATCATTTTGTATTCATAATACACAAACACATAACTACCAAGTGCAGCAATGCAAAAATGAGAAGCTTATTATTTTTATGGCAGTGTGTTAAACTGAATTGTGTACATTTTTCAAAAGTATTACATGGTAAGAGAGGCAGTGTGTTAAACCGAATTGTGTACGTTTTTCAAAAGTATTACATGGTAAGAGAATCATACCCCTGTTTAAAAAAAAAACATCAGACGTAATGCGCATGCCTTATTTATTGCCTTCCTATTATTTCCTTTACTTTTGTATATTATCTGATTTTATTTACAGCATTTTTTTCACAATTTTTTGAGGAGATGCAGTGTGTATATATGTGTGTGTATGTTAAAAACATGCAATCGCTGAAGTGGAGATATACAGGATAGGGATGTCAAGTTAGTAGCAGAAAAATTTGCTAGTGCCTGTGAAGAGCATGGCAATTTTTGCATGTTCCAGTTACAATGGTGAAAAATTAGCTGGTTCTTCTATGAAAGGAAATGCTTCACAGATGTTAATAAAATATATGTGTGTGTGTGTGTGTGTATATGTATGTGTATATATATATATATATATATATATATATATATATATATATAAAATGTGTGTATATATATATATAATATATATATATATATATATGTGCCTCGGTGGTGGTGCTGCGGTAACGTCACCTCACAGTTAGACGTTGCCCATTCGATTCTCAGTTAGAGCGTATTCTGTGTGGCGAAATGCGTGAGTGGGCATTCCTTCGTTGAAGGTTGTGCGTTAGGCCCGGCAAGCCAGCACGTCAAAATCTACTGCCAATGATTAGCAGACTGGAGTTCCACTGTGGCGACCCCTAAAGCTGAAAGAAACAAATATATATATATTAGTTTCTTTCCAGGGGCAACCCAGGAGCAATGGTAGATTTAAGCAGTAGGCAAATGGAAGCTGTAACAATCAAATTCACAATTGCTGCTGGGTCTGTATGTAGCAACACATAATCTTAAAACTCAATGCCAAGATGTCTGGGAAAGTTTGAAAGATACAGTCTTGAGAGGTAATTGGGTGACATCTGTAAAATTTCGAAGACTTCATCATAGCTTTGATGGAGATATACATAAGTACACACACACACACACACACACACACACACACACACGTGTGTATATGTATATGAATATACAAATATATATATATATATATATATATATATATATATATATATGTATATGTATGTGCACATTGTGTGTGTGTATGTGCATGTAATATATATATAAAGACAGAGGGATAGAGAACATAACCAGTACAGAGGAAATGTAGTTTTCCAGTCTTAAGTGTAGTGCAGATGTGATGAAGCCCTGACAGAGGTGAAAGCACTAATCTCTTGTTTTAACTTAATAAACTGTAATTTAAACAAGCAATGTCAGCTGTTTTTAACAAGAATTTAAAGTGATCTTTGACTTGGATGTTATATAAGAAGTTTTGATGATGATCTATTTTAATTCGTATGACATTATCAAGAGCAATCCTTCCCATACAAGTAGTTTTCCTTTTATTTTTGTTTATCCACTGCGGATGCTATGTCAATGGCACTCCACCTCTCACTCGATCATCTGGAGGGAAGAAATAACTACGTCAGGCAGTTGTTTATTGACTTCAGCTCAGCATTCAGTACAGTGGTTCCACTGCAGCTTATTGACAAGCTTGTAGATCTTGGAGATAGCAAGCTCATGTGCAACTAGATCCTCGAATTCGAGATGAACAGGCTGCAGAAAACGTGTGGGCAACAGCACCTCAGGATGCATAAAACTACAACACCTCAGGATGCATAAAACTGAACACCAGTGTTCCTCAAGGTTGTGTGCTAAGAACTCTGTTGTTCACCATCCTCACCCATGACTGTTCTGCAAAATACAAAACCGATCACATCATTAAGTCTGTAGATGATACTATGGTTGAGGGCCTCATCAAAGGGGATGATGAAAGAGCTTACAGAGACTAGGCCTACCCATTGATTGACTGGTGTGCTAAGAACCACCTTGACCTGAATGTCATTAAAACAAAAGAAATCATTATAGACTTCAGGAAAAGGTCAACAACACACTCACTGCTCAATATGGTGAAGATGTAGAAAGGGTTAAATCTAGTTTTATTTCGGAGGATCTCTCTTGGACTGTCAACACTGAGCAGTTGGTCAAAAAGCACATTAATGTCTCCACTTTCTCAGAAGGCTCAAAAAAGCAAAGCACCTGCCTACTGTTCTCATCACACTCCAGAGAGGAGCAGTTGAGAGCATTCTCTCTAGTAGCTTCACAGTTTGGTTTGGGAACAGTACAGTAGCATAAAGAAAGAAGCTACAGAGAGTGTGCAAGTTGCAGAAAGAAACATGGACACCGACTTAACATCAATCCAGGATCTGTTCGCAGCAAGAAGCATTAACTGTGCATACAAAATAATTTGTGATCCCTGTCACCCTGCACATAGCTGGTTTACACAACTGTCGTCAGGCAAGAGATATTGGAGTATCCGCTGCATGACTACCAGATAAACAGCTTCTCCCCAACAGTGTTGAAACTTATAAACTCAGGTACCAGCCATGGATTATTTAGTCAGTAATCATTCACAATATGTAGCTCAGCTGAAAAGCGTGCAATAGCTTTTTTTTTTTTTATTGTTTGATTTAGCAACATACTTTTTTATTCATTTGCAGTTACCTGCTGTTTGTCTGATGGAGATGTACAAAGGAGGACAATGTTAACATGTACAGGCCTACTCTGTCATGCTGCTATGTGCAGTGTTGTTCTTATGACTGGCTGGGGGGAGGGGTTTCGTGCTGCTATGTGTAGTGTTGTTCTTATGACTGGTTGGGGGGAGGGGCTTGTGTCTTTTTGCTGTTATTATTGGTTTATTTATCCTTCTGTGGGCCTTGTATTGAATATATATTTTTTAATTGAAATGTTATACCGTTGTTCTTGTTATCCTTGCTTTCTGTGCTCTGGTGAGTTGATAACTCGGAATTTCATTTTGACTGCACTTATGTAGTCCTAAATGACAATAAAGTTTACTTAGATATATATATATATATATATATATATATATATATATATATATATTCTTTGTTATTTTTGATGTAGTTAAGGGTAATTTTCAGGTGGTTATTTAAATGGAGGAATTAAAGCCAGGTAGAGTGACTTTTTCCAGCTAAGCATTAGTAACCTTGGCATTTCTTTAATTGTTCTGCCCATCTCTGTGCTGGATGCAGTCATAGATTAGATTAGGTTCATAGATTAGTACAAAGCTAACTGCCCTTGCGAGCCATTTTAAGCCTAGCCAATTATCCCTTGTGAGACTTAAACCCTGGACCTTGTGTTTGTAAGGCAAGCACCTTAACCATTAGGCCACCCTCCTAACCCCTCCTCATTCTGATCCATGTTTGATGATCAGTATTTTCTCAGTTTGAGCCTAGAACATTCAGAGTCTGAAGCAAAACAGCTGAGTTTGGATTGTATTAAAGCCGGCATATTTTCCCAGATAAAAGTTTTTTGTGCTGCATGTTGATGCTGTAATATTAGTCAGAAGTATACTTTTGCAAAAGCTGGAGAAATAATTACTTTTATACATAGTGTAAGAATATACATTGTATGGCTGAATGTTGTTACTTTTTATCATCCGCCACCGTCTCCACACAACCTCGATGTGTACTCTCCCCTGGCTTCCACTCACACCTAACCCTATTACAAATAACTCACCTGAGCCACTCCAGTACATGTTCAAAGCCATTGTAATGTCTCAAGCTTTATAAGTTGTCATATCAGTTATGTAATTTGAGAATAATAATCAAAGAATGGGCTTTTTCATTTCCCTTTAAACATTTAAGAAGACTGATGAGTTTAACAACCTAGGAATATATGCCAATATCTCACTAATGTTTTCAAATTCTGAGTTAGCTAGTGAAATGAGAGTTGTAACAGAATACACTGTATAGTTTTTTTAGTAGGGATCCAGGCCTACCAGTAATTCCATGCAAGATACATATAAAATGCTATATTATATATATATATATTACATACTCACAAATATTTCAGGCGTGGACACTAATGCCCTTCTTTCCTGCCAATATACCACGATGGTTATTCCCATAGTAAGAGACCATCTATTCTTAAAAATGTCTAAACTAGTCCTTGCTTTAATGTAATTCAGTAGTGTATTACATGCATTAGCTTCTCTCTCCAAGAACCAAGCCATACACCCCTCATTCCTATTTAATATTCTACACAGATTGTCTGATGATTCTCTAGTACTTTTTGATAACCCCAAACATTTTCAGAAGTAGTTGTCTCTAAATGCCTTATATACCTGAATAAGGTCTCCTCTTAAATATGAGACATTGTACAAGTTTATGCATTATAGTTTTTCATAATAACTTCAATTTTCTCATCCATGGATGCCCCTGGTATGTATCCACTGTATTTTTTCCAGTTTACTCATGTTTGTTTTCTTATAAGGTGTCCATATTGTTATTCCATACTTAAGTTTGGGTCTAATGTAACTAACAAAGATTGATTTCATCATTTCTGATTTTCTAGATTTTATAAATTGTTTTATACAAGCCATAGTTCTATAACTGTCATTAAGCAATTGATTGATATGATTAGAAAAACTCAAAACTAGCTCTACTTACATACCCAGGTCCTTAATTGAATCTGCAAAATGCTTTATTAAATATTTACCTTTCAGTCTGTATCTCCCAAATAGTCTTTCACAGACATGCCCTGTCTGTAACGCATGTAATTACTTTATCCATTTCAAGTCATCTGCATACAGACTGTAGAATTCCTCAGTTGAAAAAGATGGATCTGAAAGAGAAAACCTAAACAAGTATGGTTCTAGGACAGGGCCTTGTAGGCCTCCCTGACTGTAATGTAGAATTTCACCTGTCTAATTGTTGTATGATCCTTGCCATGTCCTATATGCAAGCCATGCAGCTATCCATCTTGTCAATACCTAATGGCTCTAATGTGTTGATCGGTGTTTTATGTATGACCCTATCAAATGCGGTAGTTAAGTCTATATAAATGACATCATAGCACAAGTTTTAAAATATGGTTGTTGTTATATTGTTATTGAACATGATGTTACAGGTGGTTAGAGATTTATTTTCAACATAAGCATGCTGATGGATGGTTTCAAGTCCCAACCTTTCCACTTCTGATAATCATTTATTCAAAATAACCTTCTTTGTTTTTTTCCCACAATACGAAAGTAAACTTATATGTCTGTATGACTCCTGGTTTGTCCTACTCCATTTCCCTTAAGTATAGCTTTAACAACTGCATGTCTCCAGTCCTGAGTAATGTCCCTGTATTTAAATGACCCAGTGAATAACAGATATAATGCTGCTGTAAGTTCATGCCGAAGTGTTTTCAGGTCATTATTACAAACTTCTCCTCCTTCCTGTGCTTTGTTTGGGTCCCGTTTGTGTAGTTCTTTTTCAGTTTTATTTAATTTATATTTCAGTATTTGACATTACATGGATGTCACTATAACAATTTGTCACCCCCTTAGTTGAGCCAAATTGCGTTGCATAAGGTTTTGCAAATATATTTACAGTATTTTGTGTCTGATGATAAATATTAGAATCTACACTCAGTTTATTAAGTTGAATGTCTTTAGTCCATCCACATGTTATGTAACTATAGAATGGTTTCCTGTTATGCTAAATATCTTTATATACATTATTTTCAAATTGTTCTTGATCTTGTCTCAGACTATGTTTAATTTGTCTGTCCAGCTTGTTTATTTCAGTTTTCAAAGTTATAGTTTGACCTGTTTTTTATTTCTTATATTTTTTGTCTCTTACCTTAATCAAGTGTCTTGTTCTTTTTTAAATACAGTGGATATAAAAAGTATACACACCCTTGTTAAAATGCCAGGTTTTTGTTATATAAAAAAATGAGACCACAATAAATCATTTCAAAACTTTTTCCACATTTAATGTGACCTGTAATCTGTACAAGGCAATTGAAAAACAAACAAATCTGTTAGGGGAAAAAAAATATAAAAAATAAAAATGTGCAATAAGTTGGTTGCATAAGTCTGTACACCCTTAAACTAATACTTTGTTGAAACACTTTTTGATTTAATTATAGCATTCAGTCTTCTTTGGTAGAAGTCTATCAGCATGGCACATCTTGACTTGCAATATTTGCCTACTCTTCTTTGCAAAAGCGCTCCAAATCTATCAGATTACAAGGGCATCTCTTGTCAGAGCCCTCTTCAGGTCACCCACAGATTTTCTATTGGATTTAGGTCTGTGCTTTGGCTGGGCCATTCCAAAACTTTAATTTTCTTCTGGTGAAGCCACTCTTTTGTTGATTTGGATGTATGCTTGGGGTCATTGTCATGTTGAAGGGTGAAATTCATCTTCATCTACAGCTTTCTAGCAGGCGCCTGAAGGTTGTGGACCAAAAGTGACTGGTATTTGGAACTGTTCATAATTCCCTCCACCTTGACTAAAGCCCCCAGTTCCTGCTGAAGAAAAGCAACCCCAAAGCATGATACTGCGACCACCATGCTTCACTGTGGGGATGGTGTTCTTGTGGTGATGCCGAAGTGTTGTTTTGTGCCACATGTACCTTTTGGAATTGTGACCAAAAAGTTCAACCTTGTTCTCATCAGACCATAACACTTTTTCCCACATTCCTTTGGGAGACTTGATGTGTTGTTTTGCAAATTTTAGCTGGGTCTGGGTGCTTTTCTGTGTAAGAAAAGGCTTCCATCTTGAAAACCTACCCCATAGTCCAGACATGTGGAGAATATGGGAGATTGGTGTCACATGTAGTACATGACCAGTACTTGCCAGAAATTCCTCCAGCTCCTTCACTATTGCTGTAGGTCTCTTGGCAGCCTCCCTGACCAGTTATTTTATTGTCTTTTCATCAATTTTGGAGGAACATCCGGTTATACGTCACTGTTGTCCCATATTTTCTCCACTTTTTGATGACTATCTTCACTGTGTTCCATGGTATATCCAATGCTGTGGAAATTTTTTTGTACCCTTCTCCTGACTGATACCTTTCAACAATGAGATCCCTTTGATGCTTTGTAAGCTCTCTGCAAACCATGGCTTTTGTTGTAGCAGGCAACTGAGTAAAGGTCAGGAAACGCCTACTAGGACAACTGAACTTTATTTGGGGTTAATCAGAGTCTCTTTAATTGATGGCAGGTGTGTATCCAAGAAGACTGAATGTTGTAATTAAATCAAAAGGTGCTTCAACAAAGTATTAGTTTAAGGGTGTGCACACTTATGCAACCAGCTTATTGTACATTTTTTATATGTTTTCCCCTAACAGATTTGTTTGTTTTTCAATTGAATTGTACAGGTTATAGGTCACATTAAAGGTGGGAAAAGTTTTGAAATGATTTATTGTGGTCTCATTTTTTTATATCACAAAAACCTGGCATTTTAACAGGGGTCTGTACACTTTTTATATCCACTGTATATCCTCCTGATGTTGTGTATCTAGATCCTGACATTAAAACATTGTTTTGATTTTTTGCCTTTAAACAATTTCTCCTTAAAACTTGCCACATACTTTCGGCAGTTTTTTCACTGAATGCAGCACTCCAAATTTTCTGTAGTGACTGTTTTGCTTCTGTATTATCTGTTATTAATCCTCTGTGCATTGGTTTAGGTTTCAGTTTGGCAGAATTATCTAGCAAAAATGTAACCTTTATAATCCTGTTTGTTTGTGTCTTTCGGCTTTTTCCCAGTTAGGGGTCGCCACAGCGGAACTCCGGTCCGCTAATGATTGGCAGTAGATTTTTACGTACTGGCTTGCCGGTCCTAACACACAACCTTCAACGAAGGAACGCCCAGTCACGCATGTCGCCACACAGAAGATGCACTAACTGAGAATTGAATGGGCAACATCTAACTGTGAGGCGACAACGCTACCACAGCACCACCACCGCAGTAACTTTTATAATCCTGTGATCACTGCATATCAATGGTGGTAAAACTTGACATGAAGTAGCAATTATTTCCTTAGGAAAACAAACAATACCTAGTATGTTCCATTCTCTGGTAGACTTTTTTACAATCTGAAGCAATTGTTGTTCCTGAACATACATTGTGACTGATTTCCTTACTAATGCTATTGAATCAATATCATTCCGGTCCTCTTCTGGTAAATTTAAGTCCCCAGCCACTATTATTCTTTTCTGTTGAGTTTCACGCAGGAAGTGTATGAATTCCTCTAGGTCATCTGCATTTGACTATGGTGGTCTTTACACTCCAACAGTTGTTATATGTGCCAGGGTTGTCTTTATTGTCGTGGTTACACAGTCTACAGTACTATTATTTTCACTGAGCATGTAATAATCACAGGTCTCATAACAATCTTTAATCCGTATCATAACACCTTTATCTGACTTTTTGAATGTATGTTGCAGTAAATTGTTTGTAGCCTGACAGAATTGATTTCCAGTCAGTGTTCTTTAATAGGTTTCACAAACAATAGCAGCATCAGTTTTGTGGAAATGTAACAAATTTTCCAATTAAAAATGCTATTAATACTGCTCCTAGCATTACTAACAATCAGAGGTATATGAAATGTTGCTGTCTGTGAAATGACAAAAATTCTGTCTAGTGTTTGTCAAATATTGCAATATTTCTGCAGCAAAAATTCTCTTCCCTTTGTCTTGACAAGTGCCTGCCAGCCTGTCTAAACATATGTGCACAAAATTGGACTCAGATGCTGTACACATTTCCATTTCTTAAAAAAGGGCCATTTTTATCATGTAGGTATTTACCCAAAAAATCTTTTTATTCACAGTGACCTGACTCTCCTTTCTATATGTGATTTGTGAAAAATGTGTCTAAACGACTGTACAATCCATGTTATCTAACAGGGTTGTAAGCTACCTATTAACAATCAGGGTGCCCTTACAGATGAAATCATTTGTACCAATTTGAATAAAACAGCTCCCTAATTCCTTACATGAAACCATTCTGAGGCCTTTCTCACATCCTGTATGTTTACTCCTGCAAGCATAACGCTATTCAATGTTCCTTATCTTCTATGCAGATGTAAGTATCATTTCATGTAATAATTGAATCTCCAATTACCAGTGTATCACTTCTGACAAGATCTGAAAAATCTCCAACTTCTATATTCAGAGATATCTGAAATATCAGTTGTTACAGAGGAATGATCTTCATTGCAATTAGTCACATTTAACAGGAGTAGCAATGGGGGCACGGTGTGCCCCTGTTTTTGCTAATTTAGTCTTACTAGCATGGGAAAAAGAACACATTTTTGGATCCAGATATTATAGTAATATCATTTTGTACAATAGATTTCTGGATGACTTGTTAATAGTTTGGAAAGGTGATGAACAAAGTGCTATTGACTTTGTTTCATACTTAAATGAGGCATCTGACTTCCTTAAATTTACTTATAAATGGGACAACGATGCAGCTAGCTACTTGGATATTAAAATTTTGAAAAATGGAACTGAGTTTATTAGTACCATTTACAGGAAACCGAGTTATGCTAACTCGATGTTGCACTTTACAAGCTGTCACCCGATGCATCAAAGGAGGGGGTTAGTCAAGGGCCAAATGGTTCGTCTATCTAGACTTATCAGTGATGAAGAAACTTTTAGGGCTGAGATCTACACACTTATAGGTATGTTTTTGGAAAGGGGTTATCCCATAGAAATGTTGACGAAGATTAAAAAGGAGGTATATAAGAAGAGAAGGAACAAATTTGTACCGATATTGAAAAATAAAGGTGAAACAACAAAGGTAGGGAATTTGGAGTATGAGCAGATTGACATCAGTGGTGGTGAAGACACCCCAAGATTCATACTTAAATACAATGAGAAGGCAAGCGAATTGAGTGCCAATTTCAGGCGTCTTTAGGATTATTTTTTGAATAAAGATACTAAAGCAATATTGGGTACAACACCAGTCATAACATATGCTAGGGGTAACAATTTGAAGGACATATTAGAGAAGATTAGTCATAGATATAAAAGATCAAGTATGAATAAATGTGGTAGATGTAAAACATGTAGGTACATTGCTGAAGGGACCTATTTGAGTGTTTTTGGTTATAAACGTACCATCGCATGCCCTGGTGTATGCAATTGCACCAGTAGAAATTGTGTATATATAGCATCGTGTATGCCCTGTGAGGCATTTTATGTGGGCATGACGACAAGAAGTCTAAAAGAAAGAATAAGGGAGCATTGTAGTTCCATTAGAAGGATGGACGAACATAACGCCCTATATTTACATTCTAAAAACTGTCATGAATTTAAAAAGTTTTTATTTTTTATAGTTGATAGGGTGAAATCAAATGTTAATTGTGATACCAATAATAGTGTAGCTCTACGTGAAACGGAGTGGCAGATAAGATTGAATGCCACAAAGTTTCCAGGGCTCAACAAATGTATCTCTTTAAAGCCTGTATTGAAACATAGAGCACAATTTATTTGAGAAGAGGTTGGATGCAATGAGGTTCATAATAATTTCTTAACAATGAATTATTGATGATAGTAATGTAGTAACATATTAACATTATTATGATTATAGATATGTGAATTTTATTCTAATAGATTACATATTTATATACACATGACTATATACATATATATTTTATTTTCTTGTTATAAACACATTTTACATCACAATAGGACAATTTCACTATTAGTACAAAACATTAAAATTTTGTGTAAAACCAAAAGCACCTTGTTAAATATTTATATAATAATGAGTTTAGGTACGGTTTTCTGCACAACAGTTTACAGTTGGATCGTACATTTCATGTAATTTTACTCATGGTGAATTTTTCTATGGAAATGTATAATATATACAACTATTTTATTTATTAATTTTGAAGATTTTGATAATTGATGAAAAACTTAATTGATTAATTGAAGTACTGTGTTATTTAAAGGAAAGTAACTGGGTGTGTTGTATCAATGACTCTGATGAAGCCAGTTGTACTGGAGAAAGCGCTCAGTCAGTGTGATTTACTGGATTAAATTGCATTTGTTTTATTCCTGGTCTGTGCCTCATTGTCGGATTCTGCTAGTTCTGTGGTCGATGGTATTAACATTACGTTTTTTTCGTGGGTTCCTGGATTGGAGCTGATTGTATTTTCTGTTTTTTACATGAAACCATTCTGAGGCCTTTCTCACATCCTGTATGTTTACTCCTGCAAGCATAACGCTATTCAATGTTCCTTATCTTCTATGCAGAAGTATCATTTCATCTAATAATTGAATCTCCAATTACCAGTGTATCACTTCTGACAAGATCTGAAAAATCTCCAACTTCTATATTCAGTGATATCTGAAATATCAGTTGTTACAGAGGAATGATCTTCATTGCAATTAGTCACATTCACACTGTTTTTATTGTTTGTTACATTTGCAAGCATGCAGTTCTCATCCAGCTACAGGGCTGCCGCGGTGGTGCAGCTGTTAGCATTGCCACCTCACAGCAAGATGTTCTCCGGTTCGATCCTCGGCTGGGGTGCCTTCTCTGCGGAGTCTGCATGTCCTCCCTGTGGTCACGTGGGTTTCCTCCAGGTGCTCCGGTTTCCTCCCACATCCCAAAGACATGCTGTAGGTGGATTGGACACTCTAAATTGGCCTTAGGCATGAGTGCGTGCGTGTGTGCCTTCTGTGGAAGGTTGGGTGCCGGGCTGGCATCTCGACAATGTAAAACTCCACTGCCAGTCATGAGCAGACAGGTGATCCGCTGTGGCAACCCCTAACCGTGAAAAGCCGAAAGAAGAAGGAAGTTGTCATCCAGCTGGTCTTGTACTTCACAGCATGAGCCATGTTGTCACCTTTGGTCTTTCTCTTTTTCTTTCTTATGGTAATGTTCCACAGTCCTTTCAAGTTCAATTTCGATGAATTCCTTTTCACTTGACCCTTGCCTCCATTTTCTACCTTCTCTTTTGAAAAATTATGCCTTTCTCTGTAGACTGAAGGCTTTGTGATAGAACAATGTTATCATTCCGTGTAATTTGCTTTGCTACATAACAAATCAGTGTCATTTTTAGTGTTGGCGGGTGGCCTAATGGTTAAGGTGTTTGCCTTACAAGCACAAGGTGCAGGGTTTGAATCTCACAAGGGATAATTGGCTAGGCTTAAAATGGCTTGCAAGGGCAGTTAGCTTAGTACTAATCTAGGAACCTATGAACCTATGTATTCTATCTGCATTATAAACATTAAGCAATTTCTTTTTCTCCCTTGTTATTTGTTGTGAACGTATTCTGTTCTTTCTTTTTTTGTCTTGTTCTACATGCTCTGAATCCTTAGATTGCTGAATACTTGTATCCTGAATTACAACGTTGGCAGCAGTAGTATAATTTTTAATAGGGGTTGAGTGATCTTTACTGTCAATAGACAGTTCCTTTCCTAAATATGTTCTGTTTGCACGTTGCCTGATATTATTTATCTTATCAGTCCAGTCATTATTATGTATAGTAACAGTTCTCGAAGCCATGCCAATTGCACAAGTGCAGTTATCAGTAAGTCTTGATTTACCACTAATAATGGTAAGCAAATCATCCAATTGACATGAGGAACACAGACCACTAATCTTATCAGGTGCTGCCTTTAAATATATGAAGCATTTAGTGCATTGTGCAAGGTACTTGTGCTTTAGCAAGTCATTAATGGCGTAGTCATTTAAGGACTCCATTTTCAGCTACAAACAAATAAAGAGTTCAAAAAGAAAAGGATAATCAAAATAATTTTCCATAGAATTCAGAGGTTTAAGATAACTTCTGTAAGAAAAGTCAAACAAAGACTATGCAACTAAATATTAAATTAAGTATGATAAAGTTGTCACTCTGGCCTGCCATTACCATTTGTGCCAGTCACACAAAAGATGGATTTCCAAACCAACACAGGATTGTTTCCAATGAGCTCTAGGCTGTCCTCTCTGCAGTCTGTATGAATTTATAGCTGTCTAGGCCCCTTAGGCTGGCTAGAGTTTCCCTGTCTAAAATCACTCCCTTTCTAACAGCCAACAGTGAACATTAGAGATAAAGCAACAAAATATAAATCAAAGTAAATCTTCCCACAAACAGTGAAAATAGAGGTAAAAATAAACTGTAAATCGAAATAAATATTCTCCTATCAGGCAATTGCACAGTCAATCAGAAACCAAAACAAGATTGTTTCAGATACATTCTCCAATTCTAATGCAAAGATTCCTGGAATTTATAAAAAGACTCAAACCAATCACTCCAACTAGAACCGCTGCTACCGAAGGTCAAGAACAACGCCAAAAATTAAAACTAAATTTATTACAAAATAAAAACAAATTCAACTAGTTAAGCATGTTCATCCCCTTAGTAACCATCAGAACTAAATTACAAAACACAAAAATGCTTGTTTAAGTAACAGATTCTTAAAGCCTTACACACATTTTAAATATAACCTGAATCAGTAAATTATTTAAAATTATTAAAAGATAATAAAGTGCATTGCTTGAACAGTAGTGTAACAGTATATTTAATAGTATACAAGTATAAATGTTGTTGTGTCTTTCGGTCGCCACAGCGGAACTCCGGTCCGCTAATGTTTGGTAGTGGATTTTTACGTGCCGAGTTACCAGCCCTGATGCACAACCTTCAACGAAGGCACGCTCATTCACGCATGCCTCCACACAGAAGATGCTCTAGCTGAGAATCGAACGGGACAACGTCTTGCTGTGAGGAGACAACGCTACCGCAGCACCACTACCGCGGGACTAGTATATAAGTATATATGTAAATATAAAAATTATCAGACACAGTTTAGCTACTCTTAACTGTAATACTGCATTTATAGACAGATTTTCATTTAATCCAGGGAAGGTATGAGAGCTTAACCTCAGCTGCCTCAAAGGTTCCTTGTATTCCAACAAAACCTCCCATCTTCCACCCCTGGGATTGTTAACTATCTTTTCCAAAAATAACAAAACTAAAGTTATGAAAATCTGAAATTCATTTCATCTTGAAGTGCGCTTGTAAAGTGCATTATTTTCATGTAATTATTAATATCATAAATATGTTTGTAAACACTAATCTTTAAAGCCCTTCCTGTTTTTCCAACATAAAAACATGAACATACAGTACAGATAGCTAAATAAACTGTCCCAGAGGTTCTACATTTACCTGATTTGGGATACACAACTGATCTAAACTCATTATCCCGAATGACTTGATCTGTTTCTAAAATGTATGGACACTGTTTACACACACCACAGCTTCCTGTATCCTTGAACCTTGTAAGAACTTACTATTTTTTCATCTGTAACATACTCTTAATGTTATGCCCTATTTTAAAAAATATACTATGGATCTGTTCCTAAAAGCTTATTTTTTTCATCACATTTTAGTAGGTTCCAATTCCTCTTAACAATGTTTATAATAGTCCCCAATAATTATTGTATGATAAAACAAACACTCTTTCAGAGAGTTCATTAAACTAATAAGCTTTTATAAACTATTTTATACTAAGATACTAGAAAAAAAATCTTTATTCTGTTAATTTTGTTATTTACAGGCTGAGTATGCCTTGCATATACTTTTTCTGCTTTTGAACTACATGTACGATATTCTTTTGAAATTTATTAACCCAATCAAATGTTAATGAACTTTTCATATGTATTTAATGTCAATGGGAATCATATAATAAAAATAAATTATTATGCAAACCAGGCTTTGTCTTGGTTTGAGAATGTATATTCACTATGTATTTGAAATAAAAAAAAAAACTACAGACATTTAAGTGAGAACTGCATGCACATTATGCTAAATTCACTACTTTCTAGCCTGCTTCAAATCAAACTTCCATGGTAGCTTCAGCCCTCTCATATCGGTAAGACCAACATTTAAGCTTACAATTGGAGAATAAGCTTTTTCTAGGATAGTACCTGCTGCATGGAACAGACTACCACCTGATATAATAAAAAATGAAAACATTAAAAAAAAGTCTGAAGCAACACCTACACATTGCAGTAAAACGTTCTTGCTTTCTTGAGAATGGTTAATTACTGTAAAAACATCATCTAAATCTTATATTACATACCCTAGAATTTAATTAGTAAATCCATTGCATGTAACATTGTTGTAAATAAAACAAAATGTGTTTTTTATCATCTCCTATATGTACATATTTTAAATATTATAAAACTGAAGTTTGACCATTGTTTTAGACACTGCCCACTAGTATGTTTGACTTCCATTTACCATCACTTTTATATAATGCTAAAATGATAACATTATGCCTACACGTTGTAACCAAGTCATGAGTGAAAAGTGTCAGTCGACCACCTGATGTTGCAGGTCAGGTGTGAGGTTAGGAAATTAACTTTTTTCCACTGTAGTGCCATCTTGGAGTTGGTATATTTAATTTACGGGGGGGGTGCAGGGGGGCTTGCCCCCCCTACAGAAATGTAGTAGAAAGTGTGTTTGTTAGGTGTTGTTATAAGTAGAGAGAATGTTATTTACATATGCATTGTAGTTTTCAGTGTTATGACGCACACTTTCAGTGTTCTGAGTTTTCAATGTTTTGGGATTTAGATGTTTTGGTCTCAATGTTATGAAATTAAGCGTTATGAAATTTCAGTGTTATGAAGTAGACCTCTATATATATATATATATATGTATATATATATATATATATATATATATATATATATATGTGTATATATATATATATATATATATATATATATATATATATATATATATATATATATATATATATAATGTATGTGGTGCACATGTACATAGACATATATATATATATATATATATATATATATATATGAAAGAACAATATTCTGGAATAAGATATAAGGGTCACATTTTTAAACTAAATAAGCATAGAACTGTAAGAAAAGATAGATATTTTTACTCGGTGTGTTCTGAAGTTCTGGAATGAACTTATATTGTGGTTTGGAGAATCTGACTCTTTGGATAAATTAAAGAAACAACTTGAAAATTATATTGAGTATAATAAATATAAGTATAATATGAACGAAACTGCTATATTAAAAGTCTGAAGGGCCATTAGCAGCTTGGTGTTAACTATGTAAACATATATATATGTATATATCTATATCTATATCTATATATATATATATATATATATATATATATATATATATATATATATATATATATATATATATATATATATATATATAAAATTTGCTGATCCCATTCAAAAGAGCAACTTAACGGAAAGTCGAACTTCATATGGTTGAGACCATATTACTGACTTTCAGAAAAGTTGAATGACAGAAAGCAACAAAAATCTACTTTTTTGCAGGGGGTCAAGCCCCGCAGCACCCTGCATGTGGGGGGCTGTGCCCCCCAAACCCCCTGCATATTATATATCTCATGTCCAAGATTGCACTACAGTGGGGAAAAGGGTAAATTCCCTGCTCCCACTGTACCACAGTCTCCATCCAAAAGTTTTGACATTTTGGAAAGTCAGTCATATTGTCTGGAGCATAAGAAGTTCGACTTTCCATTGAGTCGATCCTCTGATTGGGCCCCAAATATATATGTGTGTCTATCATGTTGTTGAAAGTAGCTTTGGTTGAAAGAAAACACAATAGGTTAAAATGTACATGTCTGTGTTTACATATACATACATGTTTATTTTTTACACACACACATACACTGATCACTGCTTATTTGCATTTATTAGCATCTTAAACATGTTCCTATAAATGGGGTTTTGACATTGCCAGCAGATGTGGAATACAAGGAAAGAAGACTGTTACACAATGCAGAAGTTATATTTTATTTCTTTTACCAAGATGTTATTGCTTAATAGACTGAGTAATGCATTATAAAGATGAGTGATCTGGAACAGCATAATTATATGCAAATATAACATACCCTTCATATGCCTTGCTTTTTTCTTGTATGGCTGTATCATATGTTTGGCTTTGCGCTGCTGTGTTTTCTTTGGATGTCTATCGTGGTTCAGAATACGTCATGCCAAGATTAGGTTGATATGACTTGTGAATTTACCAGGTGATGATAACAAGGCAGAAGTGGTGGTGTAAAAACACTGCTTACTGCTTTTGCACAGCATTGCCAGTTTTCCTGTGGTTAATCTAAATATGCCAATACCCAGAAATCTTGGCCTTCGGTGTAAATAGAAATCACTAGGCCTCTCTGCAGCATTTGTAAGGGTCCACCTGGCATACTCTAGCTGTAGCTAAGTGCCTGTTCCACTACTTTTGATGAGTACAGTGCATTTTACTTTTCTTGCAACAACCAATGAACCAGGCCTCGTGTACTGTTGAGGCCCATTTAAGATGCATTGCCTGCAATGCTTATAGCTCTGCCCCTGCTTCGAGGACTACAGAATGTCTGAGTTACATGTGGCCCATTTTAGGGGCATTGCCTGCTATGCTTATAGCTCTGCCCCTGCTTCGTGGACTACAGAATGTCTGGGTTACATGTGGCCCATTTTAGGTGTATTGCCTGCTATGCTTATAGCCCTGCCCCTGCTTCGAGGACTACATAATGTCTGAGTTGCGTATCTTTGAAAGTACTGCAGAGTGCCATGTACAGGTCTCTAAGTACTATGTACCAGTCTTAGTGGATAGAAACTGTAATGCAAACACAAGTTATTTAACTGTTGGTAAAGAAAGGAATGTAAATGTTGCATGATATTACATTTTCATGTTAGATGCAAGTACTGTTACTTTTTTTTTTGCTGGATTAGCTAGAAACAGTCATGCTTTGGATAGAGTGAGAAGTAAAAGATATAATAGTGCAGATATTGTTTATAAGATATTAAGATAAGATAAGATATAAGATATCTCAACCTCTGATTGAGAGCCCAGTGTCCAAGTGTATTAGTTCTGGTTTAGGCACTTGGGCTTCAGGCCAGTTATTTTACATTAAGAAGGTTCGTGGACTGCACTCTTGTGGGAGAAGAGGCTGGACTCTGCCCTTCTGAGCTGGGAATTTTCTGGTTAAAGGTTTATAGTGCCTGAATATTTGAACTGTATCTTACTGAAATTGGTTCACCTTGTTTGCTCTAGCATAGACTAGATCCAGGCCTACTGAATCTAGCTTTGTTTATATACTTGTTGTTTGTTTGCTTGTTATTTCCCTGGAAGCTAATTCACCTAATACGCAACTTCTCAGCGCTTCTGTGGATCACTAGTGATATCTGCATTGCTTACTGTACTTATTTCCTTGTTTCACTTGAAAGAAAGTTACTGTTTGTCGTTTTTGCATTTAGTTACTTGTATCACATTGCACTCAAGTTACCTGGCACTTGCTCACTAAAGCAATTATATAAGTCAGCACTAAAAATTAAAAGCACTACACCCTCACTCCCCACTGGCCCTTGTTTTCAATTAAGGATTTCCCAATATTATTCTAGCATGTCCAAAGGTCAGTTGTCAATCTCCTCTCCGGTCCAGCTGGTGAATCTGGGAATCTTGAGGCAATGTTATAACTGCCTCATGTACACAGACAACCCTCTCCTCCTCCCACATCACACAAATACTTGAGAGATGCAGCTATTTAGCCAAACTGGAGGCTGAGCTCTCTCAACTCAGGACTGGCAAGACCAGACAGGAGGAGAAGGCAACTACACACACCACAAAACCAGCCTCACATAATGCTACCACTCCACTGAATCAAACACATAAACACACAAAGACATACTCGGAGGCTCTGAGTAAAATTTACCTAAACAGCAGAGGCCTCCAAAGCAGACACCCAAACAACTGCTACCTCAAGACACCCCACAAGCAACACATAAACCACAAAAGCAGTGTGCAAAGCAGTCACAGCCCTTAAGGCCAAATACAACACCAAACATACTTGTCATAGGTGACTCCATAGTCAGACACACTGACGTCCCACTCACCAGGCTGAACAAGGAGAGGGTCACAGTAAGCTGCCTATCGGGCGCTAGAATCCGCCACATAACACAAGCACTGGGTCACTCCACAGCAAGTACAAATATGACACAGTCATTGTCCATGCTGGTGTGAACGACCTGAGACGCACCTCCCTGGACTGCATGAAAAGAGACATAGAGGAGCTCTCTGATTATGTAGCCCAGGCAGGTATGACCCTAACCCTGAGCAGTATCCTTCCTTCACCAAGAATGATGCCACAATATAGAGACAAGATGATCAGCTTTAACAATTGGCTTAATGTCTGGTGTCATTCAAAGGGGATCCAGTGTCTGTCTGCCTGGGATGACATGCTTGACAAGCCACGCTGCTTTCAAGGGACGGCTTGCACCTGTCACCCTGGGATTCGGATATTGGCTAAGGCTCTTGCCACCCCCATAGTGCCTTTTTAGGCAAGGCTCAAATTCTAAACCTACCACCCTAGAAAACAAAAATGGGAAGAAATTGAGGGTAATGCTGCTCAATGCCAGAAGTCTAAATCTCAAAATGCACGCACTCGAGGCCCTTCTCAGTATGGAGAACATCGATGTCTGTGCTGTAACTGAAACCTGGTTCAAGGCTCCTGAGAGCACCCCGGCACTATTAGGTTTTACCTCATATCATGCGTTCCGCACCCAAAACCCGGACCACTCCACAAAAGGAGGGGGTGTATCCATATTCATAAAGGATACTCACACCTCCAGGTTGGTGGCAACGCATGAAGCTTCGGAAACCATCCAGGTGCAACTAACAATAGGCAAAACTGCTCTACAAATTGTAGCATGCTACAGGCCACCCTTTCAAACTCAGGAACCCCACACAGCCTTCCTGAAGACACTGGAGGGTATAAATGTATCTCCAAACACCATCATATTGGGTGACTTCAACTACCCGAATATAGACTGGGAACATTACTCAAGCCCTAACTTTCTAGCCCAACGGTTCCTGGAGTTCATAAATTCAAATGCCATGGAACAGCTAGTCACTGTTCCCACGAGAGGAGAAAATATACTAGATCTCATTGTCACAAACATGGGGACAAAATGCTCCACACCGAAGTATATCCCTCATTGGTGAGATCTGATCATAAACTAATCTCACTGGAAATCCACATCCCGCCCCCACCCCAAACAAAAAGACCATAGTGAAGAACTTCTCTAAAGCAAACTTCACACTACTCAAGACTGGTGTGGTATCCTTCAAGGCCCCTGAGTCAGAGGAAACCACAACCCAAGCTGCGGAAGCCCTTACAAATGCCTTCTATGAACACCTCCAGGACTGCATGGATCAGGCAATCCCAAATAAAACCAAGACTCTTTCCACAAAGGGCAAACGTCCAGTCTGGTGGACCCCAGCCATTAACAAACTTTACAATAAGAGGAGAAAGCTATTACATGATGGAACAAAATCCATAAAAGGGAAGTCACCCCTGATCATTATTAGCAAAAATACGAGCACTCATAAAATCAACTAAGGCCAATTTTGAGAGAAAAATTGCCATGGATTCAAAGGACAATCATAAGGCCTTTTTCAGCTATGTTAGGAACCTGGGTGGAAACTCACAGATATGCTCAGAATTAGTCCAAAATGATACAAAAATCACTGAACCCACAGACATTGCCAACATACTGGCAGACAGGTTCAGTGCAAACTTCACCCCCCTCTACCCCCCTAAAGGAGAGATAACTATCCCAGCCGAGTGTAGCCTCCCGGACATCTCAAATGCGCAGGTGAAAGCTGCTCTCTCTAAAGCTAAAAACACAGCATCAATGGGACCGGATGGTGTCCCCGGCTGTGTGCTACACGAGCTAAATGAGGAATTAAACCCGCACATAAGGCAGCTGTTTAATCTCAGCCTTACCACAGGATACGTGCCCAAGGAGTGGCGTGACGGCAACTGTGGTCCCACTCCACAAAGGTGGCGCCTCTACGGACCCTGGTAATTACCGCCCATAAGCTTAACAAGTCTAGTCTGCAAAGCTATGGAGAGGATCATAATGGAGCTCATAAACAAAGATATAGGGGACTTGCAGACATTGGACCCGACCCAGTTTGGCTTTGTCAAGGGAAGATCATGCCTTTTGAACTTGGTCGACTTCTTGAAATAGTCACCAAGGCCATTGATGAGGGAAAGGCAGTCCATACAGCCTACCTTGACCTTGCAAAGGCTTCGACACAATACCCCACTCGGGTATTGTAGAAAAACTTACCAGCTTAAATGTAAACCCATATGTCACAAGATGGGTTGCAAACTGGCTTAAGGACAGAACCCACAGGGTTAGAGTTGCTGGCGCTGTGTCAGACTCCAAGCCGGTCACAAGTGGTGTCCCACAGGGCTCGGTCCTTGGCCCCTATTGTTTGGCATCTACTTCTCAGAAGTACAGGCCAACATGGGAGGACTTTGGCTGACAAAGTTTGCAGATGACTGCAAACTGGGCCATAGTGGAAAGTGCATCGGACACTGATATCCTTCAGAAGGGACTCACGGAAACAGATAGCTGGTGCCAGAGCCATGGCCTGAAGTTAAACGCCAAAAATGTATAGTCATACCCTTCGGGAAAAACAAGGTAACCCCAAGCTACCATATAGGTGGCAATCCACTAAGCACAGAAGAGGTTATCAGGGACCTGGGGACCCAGGTTGACAGTGGCCTTTCTTTGACACTCACATTGCTAAAGTGGTTAGAAAGACCTTCTACATTGCCCACCTGATCATGAAGGGATTCACATCCAGATCTAGTGAGGTCATTGTTCCCCTGTACTCTTCACTTATCAGACCAATGATCGAGTACAATGCCCCATTCGGGATGTATCTCACCCGACATCTGCAGCAATTGGAGAGACCCCAAAAGTTCCTCACCAAAAGGATAAAGGGACTCCAAAATCTGTCATATGCTGCCAGATTGAAGAAACTCCATCTCTATTCAGTCGCATACCGTCTGCTCAGAGGTGACATGTGCCTGACATACAAGGCCATGTCCAACCCGGAATTAATGGACATGCTCCACCTCAAAAAATCCAAATCCACCAAAACCACTAGAGCAAGCGACTTAAACCTTAGCACGGATATAAATAGGACGTGCTGGAGGGATAGATTTATCACTCAGAGACTCCCTATGCTGTGGAATAAAATCCCGGTCCATGTGAGGCAGAGCACCTCGCTGACTCTGTTCAAGAGAAATCTAGACCTGTGGATGGGAGATCGTAGGTTTACCCCGGGAATCATCTCTGGGTCACTGCTGGACAGAGGCACAACAAACTAATGGGCACAGTATTTTTTCATATAAGGGGTGGCGTAAGCCACAATAATTTGGGCTAGGCTTATAAATGCCTTAGGGCAGATAGCCTAGTATAAACCTATGAACCTATGAACCTAAGACATAATTTAAAGAAGAGGCTAGGGGATAACTGTGACCCCCTTCCTTCCTTTATGCAGTATGATAGGAGATTATATAACCTTGGTAACTAATAAAATGGGCATTTATTTTGTTACAGCTTTTAATATGAGTAGTAAGATTAAAGATATTTTTGACTATTTTTCACCGATGTTATTTAAGGATAGTTTACTGGCCAAGGCTATTCCAAATAGGCTTTTTATTTTGTATAAGAAGGGGCGTAGTATAGGTGATTTAGTGGTTCATTGTAGATTTAGATCACCGGATGCTAGGGTAAGTAGGTTTACTTTCTCTAGGAAGGGGACATTTCCATGTGGCACTTGTTCAGCTTGCTCCTATATCATTAATACTTTCCCTAAATTTACTGTGTATAATTTTTGCCCTAATCAAATCTATTCTTGTAAAACTGCTAGTATTATTTATATTCTTAAATGTCCATGTGATAAATGCTATGTGGAGGAGAGCCAGAGAATGTTTAGGGTACGACTTCAGGAACATATTAGAGACGTAAAGAATAAATGTTGTGACAGTCCCCTAGCTCTTCATTTTGAAAAATATCATTGTAGTGATTTTAGATGACTTCATGGCTGTATTTTAGAACATACTACTGTGGGTGCGGGGGAATTGTCTGCTTTAAAGGATAAGTTACTGCATAAAGAAGCAGTGTTTATGTTAAAGTATGATAGTTTGGAAATATTTGATTAATTGATTTCATTTTATTGTGATAATTGTTTTATTGTTAAGTGCATTTAATGGGTGCTCTTAATTATGTATGTACTCCTGGAAGGCATTTGCCTATGCGCTAGAGACAAATCTCTTCTGTAGCTGTTTTCTTGGTTTTTGCCTTTTCTATACCTGCAGTTTGTGGTTTTGCTAAGTACTGTCTACCAGTCTTAGTGGACAGAAACTGTAATGCAAACACAAGTTATTTAACCGTTGGTAAAGAAAGGAATGTAAATGCTGCATGAGATTACATTTTCATGTTAGATGTAAGTATTGTTACTTGTGTTTTTTTTGCTGGAGTAGCTAGAAACAGTCATATTATTAATGCATCATTATTATGATAACTACAGTGAACATTTTCTTTTTTTGTGTTCCTTAAATATCTAACTGTAAAAATAAACAACAAACAAATGAACAAATAGCTCAATAAATAAATAAAGCAAAATCTAAAGCCCTGGTTGAAAAGTGAAAAAAACACTCTAACTGCAATCAATAAAGAAAGAAGTAATCTAAAAACCGTAGTGAGAGTGAAAGGGGTGGGGCAAGCCTCCCCACATACTTCATTCAGGGGTTTTGTTCTATGTACCTCCTTAACTACTATTGCCAACTCTGTGGTTACATAACCTCAAGGCAAGTTAACAAGTTTTTGCAGAAACATTCTTATGCTGGAACACAACTCAATAAAGCAGTAGATGACAAGATTAGGGACTCCTAGAATTGTACTGTATATTGCATGTTTGTGTGATAGGGAAAGAGAACTGTTGCTAATGTGGGTGGTGATTTTTCTTGTTTTCACACAATCAGTTTTAGAACTGAAACATGCATTACACCGACAACAAAAAGCTGCAGCAGCAGCAGAAAATGATGATATACATCACATTGTCACATTTAAGGTCATTTGAAATTTTTTTGGAGTCATTATCGGGAAGGAGAACAAACCCAGGGTCATTTGTATTTATGGCAGAGTACACTGTTTATGCAACTGTTTTCATACTAAACATGGTTGCTACAGGAATGCTGTGGGAAAGATTACATTCTGGAATATGAATAACTTGCATCCCCA